>NC_050196.1:2057042-2289542 GCF_008315115.2 Sander lucioperca | reverse complement strand
GGATGTTAAGGAGAAAATCGATTTTCATTTTAACAAATCGACGTTAACTACACATTCGAGTTAATCGATAAAATCGATTTTTCGCCCAGCCCTACTCCAATGCAATAGTATGAACCTTTGTTAACAAGTATACATACCCCCACTGTGCCAAGGCAGGGGTCTCATTGAAATCAATTAGGAGGCTGCATTCTTTGACCCCGTCTGTGCACACTGCTGCAGACAGACACACAGACACAGTAAAGTGTTTCAGGCAGCACAGAAAATGATCTCATTATAAACCGAAATCTATATGTGTAAATTAAAACTTGGCACAGGAGGAAACGGACATCATTACATCTCTGACAGATCGCAGCAAAGGAGTGAACAGCTGCTCCTGTCTATGAATCTCCGCTGATGTTCAGCCTTCTGGGATGTGTGTTAAAAAGCAGAAACAATAAAACTACAATATCTTATGCAGCAGGTTCAGTGTGTTCTCAGGAACGAGTCCGTGTGATATCGTACAAAATTAGGAGACCGCCGCCTGGCTATGAGCTCCATGACGCCGAGCGGCGGTTGCTAGTTGTGTTAGCCGCCACAGAGCTCTGCCACAGCTCGGTCGTATCAGCGGCAGTTAGTAGATGTGTTCAGGCTGCTACAGAGCTCTGTGACGCCAGCTACAGTGCTCCGCGTGGTGCTCCGTCAGGTCAGTGGTAGTTGAGCGTTCAGTTAACCGAGAATAGGTGACTTTGAGCCGGGTACAGAGCAACGCGAGCTGCCGGTCGTTTTAGCAGACAATACGGTTAACTTTAGACGACAAAAGTGAGCGTCATGCGGCAGCCAAACTTAAAGCAACACTATGCAACGGCTGTAGTTCCAATGAGACAACCTGTAGGGGGGCTGAAGAGGGAAAAGTTACATAGTGTTGCTTTAAGTTTAGGCACCAAAACGACAGTTCAGTTTAGGAAAAAGATCGTGGTTTGGATTAAAACACAGTGGTGCAGTCTACAGAATACGCAGGTATATGCCATATACCCACTAGGAAAGGTCAAGAATTTCCATATACCCACTTACAAAAGTGTGAGGATACGTAACATTTTTTTGCCATAAATGAACCCCGTCTGTATTGCGAGTAACCTAGGAACAACAACACAGTTACTTGACTGTCATTCTCTGTGCAAACATGAAATTAACTAATGTGAATCACTAAAGTAGATATGAAATGAAAGCCAACTCAAACTACACTCTCATCATTTTCGTAAGTCTGCCCCTGAAGCTACTGCAGCAGACGGTTACGTTACAGAAACTACAGAAAATGAGCCAGATGAGGCTGATGCTTTACGCGGTAACATTCCAAAAAATGTATGGGGTTGTCGCTCTGGGACACGGGCGAGAATGAGGCTGGGAGGGAAAAATCACAGTATACTCACTACAAAAAACTAGACTACACCACTGTTAAAACACTCCCAAGGAACACGCATTTCCTGGGTGAAAGTCTTTGGTTTTCCACAGGAAGCGAACTCTGCTCTCTGGCCTCAGGGTGCTATGTTTGATGAGCCACCCACCCCCCACCCCCCCAACCTCCTCCCTACGCGGCCAGCCGCATTCTTGTACAGCAGCCGTCAATGTGGTGCATACAGCAGACAAAAAACATGGAATACTTACGAATTACAGTGCTAAACTTTTTCGTGGCTTTGTGAATGAATGGTTCATGGGGAAAGGCCTGCAGGTTATAGGGAATGCATTTACACTAACACACTCAAATCTGGAAAACGTTTAAGGAAAAACTAAAATCCGCCCGAGTGATAAAGTTCAGCCAGTGAAAACTACTAAAATATTTTCTAACAAACGGACGCTGCACTGCCCACTCACTGCTGTCCTTTTATTTTATTTTTTAAATAAGAGTGAATTGGGTCTTGTCTCGGGGCAGGGATAGTGCTGACAAAGGGCTCATCCCTATGGCTTCAGCCTTTTCAAACAACCTGCAGGAATCCGAGCGGGCCGCTTTGATCTCGGGATGGGACATTAGTATTCCACTCGGATAGTGTTTACACAGCTTGGAAGTGACTCAAAAATGGATGAAGGTGCTGCTTGGACAGGCAGACGTGCAGTCCTGGGTCACATATGAAAGGAAGTAAATCCCGAGCGTTTGATTTGCGCTTTTGGGAGGAACCAGGTGGGAGGAGTTTACCACATTGGCTGTCCGTCCCAGAGACAGAGCCTCGGACTGTAAGAGGTGATAACAAGCCAGAAAAATAGTTAGCTAGGCAGCTGCCGGACCAAATAAGAGGAGGAGGAGAAGGGGATGAAAGAAAAGGCTGTAGGAAGGAGAAAGAAAGAGGAAGGAGAACAACAAAAAGACAATAAGAAGAGCAATAAGAAGATATGTGTTAGGAAGGAAAGAAGGGGAGGAAGGATGGAGTGAAAGTGCTGAAAGTAAAAAAATAATAAAGGGAATAAAAGGTAGCAAGAAAAGCAGGAAGATAAGGAAGTTAGAAGAAAGAAAGAAAAGAACAAAGACAGCACAACAAACAGTAAAGGAAGAGGAAAGGGAGCAGGGAGGAAGAGTCAGCAGAAAGGAAAGGAAGCAGAAAGGAAATTAAAAGCAAAAACGTTTTTTCTTCCCCTACCATGTATATCCTGTTTTAACCAGGGTTTTAAGGGTCACGAGACGATATTATTGGTTTTATAAACATATTGCAATATATTGCAATTTATTGATCAAATGATGTCCCCAAAAGGAAACTTTGTCATCATCTGTTTTACCTGAAAAGATACATTTCTCATCTCACTTCAATTGTATTGCTGCAAAATGGGATTGTCAAGCAGACAAACTGACCAACACATTCTGTATATAATAAAAGATCCATACTTGGCGTCTGTGTATCGATACAGTATTGCCACGGAAAATATTGCCATACTATGCCGTATCGATTTTTTCCCCCACCCCGATTGAGTACATGGTTTTAAGCACTTTGGCGCAAACGTGCTAAATACATAAAATAAACTTGGACAGAGGAAGTAAGTAAGTAGAGTTGAATCATCAATGAACATTTGCTGTTTTCCTACAACCTGACCCCTCTGTTTTCTCCACAACTCTCCATCTGATCTGGGCTACAAACATTTGAAAAAAGCTAAATTAGAAGGAGAATAAAGTAACCAAGCTGATAGCATCTCGTGTGTTATTTGTTTGTGTGAAAAGTTTTCAGACGTTTTCCATACTGCCAATTTACGGCCTGCCCGGAGCCTTACTTCAGCAGACAAAAGTGCTAACAGCAGATGAATTAAAGGTTACCGACAATATATGATGAATGTCAAGGCAAGTACAAATTACCACAGGAAGAAGAATAATGAAGTTTTGGGTTTTTTTCGCTGCCGAGCCAGGGGCCAGTCAATAATTAGAGGTGGCGCGGCCGCTGTCGCCGGCTTTCTTGCAGCCTCTGCGGTTTGTCTCGGCTTTAATTGCTCAGGTTAAGATGGCCTCCCACGCCATCGGAAAAAGAAAAAAAATAAGTTCTTAGCTCGTTTAAAGACGAGCAGCGTCGAGATGCCTCTCATGAGAGGCTCCGATTCAACAGGACGCCCCTCAACAAGTTTCTTCATCTCGTCCGTTTGGTGTTTACTCAAAGTGAAGCGTGAGGCGAGTTTGCTTTGATCCCTCCAAAAAATAATAATAATCAAAAACAGTCCCAACCATGCACTGGGAAGAAAGAAAAAAAAAGAGGAGGAAAGTGCCACGAGTGGTTGACGGTCGGTGCATATTGGTTGTTTTTTTTTGCAAGCAGGGAGACATAATCACACAAATAAGACATCAAAGATAAGATTGAGAGTTAAAATATGCAGTTGAAAATTATTCAGATTGCTTTGGGATGGCGGGGAGAAAAATATTCCCTCAAAGTGTCCGACCGGATGAGATCAAAACTCTGTGATACCAGGAGACACATGCATGGATGATAGGAAGCTTTCAGACATGTCCGGGTTGGTTTTTTGCTTTCAGGGGCCTTGGCAGCTCCAGTATTTCATGTCGAGGTTCCCTTGACTGGAGGGGGAATCCCTCTTTTTTTCTTGTTTTTCTGGTCACTGGCATGCGGCTCACCAGTATGTCGCCTCACAATGTGAACTCTTGTGCCCTGCAGGTTGGCAGAGGAGAAAGGGACACACACACACACACACCCACACACAAAAACTGGCTGCTGCCTGAAAGTCAGAGCCAAAAATGCTGCACCTGCGTCATGTTTTGCTGGCTCCTTTCACTTGAAACACCTTCTCCACCTGTACAGTAATTTCAGCAAAACACACACACACGGGGGGGGGGGGGGGTTGCGTCACGGAAATGTATCTCTAGTCCAGGCAGTGCAAGGAGAAAAGCATGTTAATCTCACGTTTGTGTAAATACCACTATCATAACCGGTAGGTGATAGCTGGAAAAGAAAGAAAATGTGTATGTGTATATATGTGTGTGTGTGTGTGTGTGTGTGTGTGTGTGTGTGTGTGTGTGTGTGTGTGTGTATTCATGTGTATATGTGTGTGTATGCATCTGCATATGTGTATGCATGTGTATATGTGTGTGTGTATTCATGTGTATATGTGTATGCATGTGTGTGTGTGTATGCATGTGTATATGTGTGTGTATATGTGTGTGTGTATGCATGTGTATATGTGTGTGTGTATTCATGTGTATATGTATGTGTATGCATGTGTATATGTGTGTGTGTATGCATGTGTATGTGTGTGTGTATGCATGTGCATATGCGTATGCATGTGTGTGTGTGTGTGTGTGTGTATATGTGTGTGTATTCATGTGTATGTGTGTGTGTATGCATGTGCATATGTGTATGCATGTGTATGTGTATGCATGTGTATATGTGTGTGTATTCATGTGTATATGTGTATGCATGTGTGTGTGTGTGTGTGTGTGTGTGTGTGTGTGTGTGTGTGTGTGTGTATGTGTATATGTGTGTGTGTGTATGCATGTGTATATGTTTATGCATGTGTGTATGCATGTGTATATATGTGTGTGTATGTATGTGTGTATGTAATCAAACTTAAAGAAGCATGTCGATGGGCGGCAGGCGACACCGACAGTCTGTAACTTCACTAAAGCCTTGTGTATGTCACAGGGAAGCTTCGTGCCTCTGAAACAACAAAACGCTGCAAAGTGTCGAAGAAGCTGCGAGTTCGGCAATGTTAAGGGACGGAAAAGTTTTCTCTTTTGTCTGAAAGCTCTCAAATGTGCCACAGAAAAGCTGAGACTCAAAGCGAGGCCCATCTCTCCTAATTAACACTTTGAAAGATAAAAGCAGTTTATTAAATCAATCAGGATGACGGTTGTTTGTGAATCCCAGCAGATAAGGACATTTGCATATTAACTTTGCAGTTCTAACCTACATTTGAGGATCTTCTGAGATTGTGGCCAGCTTCAATGTAAATATTTTCCCCTGCGCTGCTACTATACACGTTTTAAACTTTCATAGCCCCGGATTCTCTGGTGGATTTTCCAACTCATTAAAAAATAAAGAGTTGAATAAATAAGCAAACATATAACGTAAACAGACAAACAAATGAATAAACGAATATGGATATTATGGCACTGCAGAGGCTCTGCCAAAAATTTGTGGCAAAGACGGGGGCAAAAACAATCTGGATTTTAACTTGCTGTTAGATATTTCCAGTTCAAAACTCAGCTTTAAATGAACATGAAAGCAACAAATAAGCTTTTTAAAGAGTATTCTAAGTGCCCTCCAGTTAATCTGGCACACAGTAGCACATATAGTAAAGAGCTGTTGTTCTGCCAGAAATTTAACTTCCATGTGAATCGTGCAATTTCTTGATAATGTTCTGCGTGCAATAAGACATGCTGTGTTTACTGTTTCTCATACAAGGTCTGTGCGACATGGACCACTTGTATCTAAGTTACTGCTATCTAAAATCTGTTGATAAATAAGATACGGGTTTCCCTGAACTGATATGAGGAGAATGTGCAATATGCGATAACGTTGTTGAATATTGCGATATTGCGACGTTACGGGCGATATATAGACAGATATTAACGTGTACTCGGTTCTGTTGCTTCAGTGTTCTGCTAAAATACAACAAACTGCTTGCTGAATTTAAAACGAATGAAAAGAAATTATTTCTAACTTTCTTTAGTCAAACATTGAATTAAATATAAAAGCCAGCACTAAAAAAAAGAATGACATTATGAAGTGCAGTTTTCTACGGATATTTTCTTTCAACTAAATCTCTGATTGTCTTTCGCGATATGTCGCAGCCACTGGCGATGTGTTTATTGCGCCAGTTGATATCGCGATGATGATAAAAAAATATATTGTGCTCTAAACTGCCTCTCATCCATATGTGAAACAACTTTACGTCAGGAATTGACTCACCAGAGTATTAAATGGATTTATTATTGCCAAATAAACTCCATGAAAAGATCAACCCATAATGCATCTTACTAACAAGCAGTGTTTGTGCATCCAAAGCCGGATATATCGCCTTCCTCCGTGCCATAGAGCTCCGTTCTTGTCCAAAAACTTAGAGCCCATCAGTGAGCCGCACTAAGTGACATGTTCACGGCTCAGGGATGAACCTCCATCATATCATGGGCAGACAACGTAGACTGACCCCTATTTTCAACCAGGCGCGTCTGCGCTGAGTTCCAGAGGCGCTGCGGCCCCAGCAAGCAATCGCTGCCATTTAAGTCAATGATTTCTATTGCACCAGCCGCGTCACACCGCGTCCCAGAAGCGTGCGTGAAGCGGCTCGCCGCTCTGCTGAAGATACGCGCCAGGTCTATTTTTCACGTGAGCCGCGGAACGTTCAGACAGCGAGGCAGGAAGTGAAACAGCGAGAGCATCCAGTCAGTTTACCAAAAGACATTTCCCCCCCCCCCCCCCCCAACATCACATACGTCTCCTCTACAACACCATGGACAACAAGAAATTCATCTCGGAGATGGAAAAACATTATAGACATCATGTTTGGAGTGGAAGGTAGATACTAGCTTGTAGAGACAATAAAAGTGTGAGTCGGGCAGCAAGATGCGCCGCTTCTGAGATGCTCCTGGTGTGGTGCGGCGCGTCGTAGAGGACGGAACAAAAAAAACGAAAAGCAGCGGGAACGCAGCACAGATGCACCCAGTTGAAAACCCGGGTAAAAAAACAGCTAATATTGAAGAAAAGGCTAATATTTTCAAATTAGTCTCCTTTGCTTTAGTGCTTCTGTAAGTAAGACGTCTGCTGAGGAACCATCATATCAAACATGTCCTGCACGGCGACAGCTTTAGAGAATCTCTTCAGAGACTGAGACCGCCACAAAGAAATCAAAGCTTGCAGATATTGAGCGACCTCTCATTTGGACAGGGGGAGAAGAAACGGCGGATCAATACCAGTCGTTAATAATCCTGGTACCGACACAACAGCTGCCATTGTGTTTGGATGGGTGGGCCAAAAAGCTTGGGTAAGAAATCAACCCCCCGCACAAAAGGGTCCTGTCCTGCCATTCTTCGCCTTTTCCAAAAGGGTCATGCACGCCATCGCACGCCGCACCACTCGATACTCGACTTACGGGGGCCATGAAAGGCCGTGTTTGGGCTGCAAATGACGAACTCAACAGGCACGAAATCCTCGCCTGTAATCGGTTCCAATCTGCATTCACACAGACAAGAGAGAGTGCCTATCACCGGCTCATCAGCAGAGAATAGGTGAAGCACTAGTCCAGGAGAGAATAAAAGCAACTACTTACTTTAACAACTCTGGAGCCTTTTTAATTGCAGAGGCTTGGATATTAGTTCAAAACCGCTCACTTCATGCTTGGGAACACAGTGCCACGGTGCCTGCGCCCTCACCCAACACTTGTTTTATCTGCTTGCAGATTGAACTCACTTCACAGTAAAAAAAAAAAAGGGGCCAATTAGGGTGCAAAGGGATTAAAAACACAGAGAAAAAGCTTTTACATTTCTCTACTTGGCGGAGGATGGGCAATAAAATGAGAGGGGAAGAAAGCTCAGCACTTTATGATGGTGAAGTTAAAGAGAAAAATAAAAGGTGTGAGGTTATTTCCTGCCAGTGGTCCACCTATAGTATTCCTGTTGGATGTGATTGATCTGTGCTGTCAGTGCTGTAGTACGTGTAGCCCGTTTATTATCGTCTCTCACTTGTCTTGGACTCGTTGGTATTTGCACTCGGACTTGTCTCATACTAGTCCGAGTGCAAATTCTTGTTCATATATTTATTGACTGGGATGACCAGGATTGAGTGTATGTTATGAGTACTTTAATGAACACACTTGTTCAGAAAAACGGGTATTGGTTTAATTCAAAATCCATCATTTTCATTTTGGCCACAGACATGTCGGCGAGCACCGTCTACACTATTCTTCAGGACAAGTCATAAGTTCAAGAATGGAGATGGAGGACTGGAGACAGCGGTGTAGTTTGTTATTTGGCAGTCCAGAATGTTCTTGCTACACCAGAATAAAACGACCCAATATCTGAAATGTGTAGTTGCACTTCAGCTTTAGGGAAATGGGGTCCAGGATATAAAAACAGAAGATACCCTTTAAGTGCACAAGTCCTCAGTCCTGTTGCTGCAAAGCATTTACAGAAATTGCCAATTTCTCAACAGATTGTTCGTGTATCGTTGTTACACTTGGAATGGAGGCTCCATAAAAGACCCATAATGCCTTCTTAAGCGTCTAGAATGAATGAAAAAGACGTCACACTTTTTAAGCATTACTATTTTTTTCTTCTTTGTTAAATATGCAGTCATGACATCACGTTGACCACGTTTCAACAGTTATTTACAGACAATGTTAAATGGGGGGCCACATATCACAAGTAGCTGTTGTACAAGTGTTTTGGGGATTTTATTGGGGCAAATAATAATTCCGTAGTGCCGTTAAAAGATGCAGGGCAAAGTAGAGAAAAGGATCGGGGCTTTTTTTTTTTGCTTGCGTTGTTTATTTCCTTCATGTAAAAAAGGCTGAGCGCTTCGGATGCGCAGGCCCCAGCCATTTATCTGTCTCTCTGAGTGGAAGCCCGGCTCCAACTTCCTCTAATAAAACAATTACCAATCTCTGGTAGTGGGTTCACCTCAGATGCACTGTCCCCAGGAGATGTCCGAAGGATGCTATTAACCAGGGGGGACGGGGCAGGGGGGGCAAGCTTCCCCCAGCGAGGAGTGTCTTCAACATAAGTGGAGATGAGTGTAACCTGATGGTGGAGGCGAGGGGGTTTCCCCACGAATGGCGGAGAGCAGCAGGAAATCAATGCAATGTTTGTTTATTGGTCTGACCTCCGAACCGCTACCCGCCCTCCCTCCCCCCCATCCTTTCTTCTTCCTATTTTCTCTCCTCCTGTCCTATTCTCTCATCCGACTTCATTCCCATCCCAACAAACATGTGCCCGCAGATTAAATTTCCCTGCTATACACTGAATACTATCCAACCTTCCAGTTCCTGAAGGTGTTTCCTTTCGCAGGTCTACATAATCGTCACCAGAAATCCTTAGCATGAGTGAGGCTCAGAAATAGATGGATGCTACAATTCCAATAATGCAACTTAATGGCATCCTTGCCTTTCTAACTAACTCTGACCCCAGTTTGAAACTCTTTCTGTTATAAACTTGCCCGTTTAACAAGCTGAGTAGTTCTCCTCATGACGAGTACTAAACTACATAACTGCTAAAATGGCTCTTTAAAAGTTAAAAAGAAAGTGGGGAGAATAAAACAAAAATAAAAACTAAATCCATAAAAAAACTATATAATAAGGGCCCTATTTTAACGATCTGAGCGCATGGTGTGAAGCGCCTGATGCAGGTGCATTTAGGGCGTGTCCAAATCCACTTCCACAATCCAAAAAAGGGTCCGGGTGCATGGTTCTAAAGGGTTGTACTTAGTGTCTTCATTAATCAGAGGTGTGTTTTGAGCGTAACATGCAATCAACCAATCAGAGATCATCTCCCATTCCCTTTAAAAGCCAGGCGCGTTTGGACCTTGGAGCATTGCTGTTATGATGGAGGATTTGCACCGTAATATTTTTATTTGTAATCTGCTGTGCGGCCCTGTGTGTGTAACAAGTATAGTGTGTGGATGCTGTGCAAGAGCCTATGAGCATTTTACTAATGCTCTGTTAAAATAACAATGAAATGCTGCGTTATTGACTTTAGACCAGGTTTTTTTGGTCAATGGCGCGATCACTTTCCCCTGCCTCAAGATAGCAATACGCCCAGACTGCACCTGAACACACCTCCCTGTAAGACCAGCACGCCCAGAATGCACCTGGACACACCTCCCTGTAAGACCAGCACGCCCATGGGTCACAGATGGGTGCAGGTGCATTTGCTATTTAAACGACGTGGGCGCTGGACGAGAAACTGACAACTGCGTCGGTCTTAAACTAGCAAAGACACGTCAGGATTCACGCTGCACTGCACCAGGTTGATGTGCAGCAGTGGTGAAAATCAAACCAAATGTTTGACAGGTGTTAATCTAAACATGAAAAACAGTGTGATGGATCAGCGCAGCTTTTGTTTTCATTTTGCTCCATAAAACATACAAGAAAGATAGGTCTCACCCCTGTGGGTCAAATGCTGGATATCTCAATGTGGAGGTCAAATCTCAAAGTGGAAGAGAAGGAAGAAAGAAGAGAGAAGACCTTCCCTTCACTTCCAAGATCCAGACATCCGGATCGAAAAAAAAGGTCACCCGAATCTTACCACTCTTAGTGATGCTAATGGGGCCTAATTTGAAATGGAATTTTATTCACATCTTAAAATCCGACAATGAGCTTTTCATTCAGAGGGAGCAGTCACTTTTTACTTTGCTTTAATGATAAGTAGGTCCGAATGCAGAGAGAGAGAGAGAGAGAGAGAGAGAGAGAGAGAGAGAGAGAGAGAGAGGAGACGAAGAAAAAAAGGATCCCCAAGGTGCTTTGACTCTGTTCTTTTATTAATGACTTAAGCCCTTTTGTGACCGCTGCAGAATCGTTTGATGAATCATTATCGAGGAGAAAATCATCACGACTGATCATATTAAGAGGGGAACGCACTTGTTTTTTGCGAGGCCTCCCTCTCGTCCATTGTGAATTATTGTCATTATCATTAGCATGAAATGAATTCTGGCCTTTTCAAATAGGGACGGGGGGGGGCTGCTGCTATGAGTTAATGTTTATTCATCCTGCCGTCGAGCCACGGGCTTGTTTTGTCTGTTATTGTAGCCGCCGCCGTGCGCCGCTTTGAACCCGCCTCCATGCGATATCTCGGCCTTGGCAAAACATCAACCTTGTTTACATTAATGTCTGCAGAGTGTTGCAGGTCAACTCGCCATCCGTATCAATTGCGCGCTGGTGAATAAATTCCGAGGCATCAATGGGGGGCCAGGTCTGTATTATAGCAACATAAATACATTACTGTGTGTCTGCTGCAGCGGAGGGAATAATAAAGGCTATATTCACTCATGTTTCTAATAGAGATGTTCCGAAACTGATAGCGCTGGTGATAAATGCTGGTATCATAACGGGAAGTACTGGAGTTTATGCACCAATCAGATACCATGTAATTCAGAACCCAAAGAAATTCTTTTTCCGTTATGACTCGCTGTCAAACTGGATAGTAAAAGTTCTACGAGAGTTTTACCCAGTTCATTTCACATTGTAGAAGAAAACGATTTACCTAACAGTTTTATTCTCATTTGATCCTGTTTATCCTCTTTCCTGTTCACTAATAAAGTTCCTATAGTTTTACCTGATCAACAACTTTTACAGTCTCCTGATTTAATGAAGTCTGTCTGCCTTGGCTTTAGTTCAGTGTTAAGACTAAGCATTTTGCTTTTATAAGTGTGAGTGAGACCTTTTGTTGGAGCCCAGGTTGGCTCCAACTAGGGCTGCACAATACGAGGAAAAAATGCGATATGCGATGACGTTGTTGAATATTGCAATAACGATATTACTTGCGATAAATAAAACAGATATTGAAGTGTGCTCAATTCTGCATTTCTGCTGCTCTTAGTATTCTGCTAATTACAACAAATCACTTGTTGAATTTGTGTATATTGCGCAGGTGGATAGTGCGATGACAATAAAAAAAAACGATAACAGAAACACCTTAACTGATCAAGGCACTTTTGATTAGTTGGAGCAGACGGATTTGAGATGAATGTCTTCTCAGCTTTGGTTTATTCTGTTGTGTCCTGTAACCTTGCATAAAACCCTGGCTACAATCTCATTCTGGTCAGAGAGAATCCTACAGCATCTTGTTAACTCCTTCTCCACTGTGCAGTGAATTCAACTCATCTGAACCAGCCACTCAATAGGACCTGAGAGAACTTTTTCTTCCACAACATCCACACAGGCAGGGATAGTATTATACAGTTGTTAAAACATAATCAAATATATGACACACTGGTATCAGATCGGTATTCAGTCTCGGCCAAAACACAAGTTCAGGTTTCGGAGTCGGTGTCGGGAAGTAAAAAAAAAAGAAATGGTATCGAACCATCTCCAGTTTCTAACAGAGAGAGTGATGTAATACGTGTATCGGTCGTTCATTAGTTTTTCAAAATAAAACCAAACATCTTTTTTTTTATACTTGGTTTTGCGGGCCCTCGGATACATGGATGTATCTACTAGTAGAGTAGTATCACTTCCGGGTCACGCAATTTGAAGTTAAAAATATTAAATTTGGATGAAACGCTCGTCATCCGTTTTTTTTCCATTTTTATATTCGAGCACAATATCGGAAATTGGAAAAACGAGTCGTTATTCGTTTTGGAAACGACTGTTGAGAAAACAAGTCATTTTTTTGCTTTTCTGATTTTTGAGTTTTATTTTGAAAAGAAAGGGATGAAAAGACTGATACAGGGATTTGATGTGACTGGCTGCGTGGTGGGTTCCAGGGGCTTTACAGCCCTCTCTGTTGGTTTTAATGTCACTCCCGACGGTAACGTGTCTGGTCTCCTGGCATCGGGGACGTTTGGGGGACGCGGAGCCCGATGGAGAGCAGCATCTGCAGCCTGCTGACTGAACCGGGAGGACCCCCCTCCAGCGCTACCTGGGCCCCGGCTGGGCCAGTAGCCACGAGCTGGGGGAGAGGGCGCTCAGATGAGCCGCCATCACCGTGATCTGATGTATCCTCGGGCCGGAGACTACAAATGAGTACAGACAGATTTTTCATAGCCAAAAGACACATTTGCATCCATGTGTGTGTTTGTGGAGGGGTGGGGGGGGACACCAAATAGAGTGCAGTTTCATAAACAGCTCAGTTTCAGCAAGGATATTTTGATTTGATTAAGTTTATTTTGAACATGTTAAAAATAAAAGCTAGCAAGGAAATTAACACACAAAAAAAATACTCAAAATGATTGTAAAAGTTCAAAAAGGAGTAGGAAGAACGTAAAAAAAAAAGAAATTCTGCTCCTACCTCCTTTTTTCTACTTTAGTTAGAGTTTAATTCTTCAATTATTTATATATGTATACTTCCACATACATGCATATATACCTGCTTACACACACATATACACATGCATACACACACACACATAAACGTGCATATACACAAACATACACGTGCATACACACACATATACACATGCATACACACACACATACACACACACATACATACACACAAATATACACACACACACACACACACACACACACACACACACACACACACACACACACACACACACACACACACACATTCACCTCCAATGGCGACTACATCATATCTGTTTCCATCAAAACCATGTTAAAATTCATGTTATTTTCTTCTTTACAAATGAAATAAGACTGACTGACTGACATGTGAAGTGATGTGCATTCTTCTTAGAAAACAATTAGAAATGTCTCATCATATATTGTCTCTAGAAGTGTATTACTCAACTTTTGTTTTTGTTAAAGAAGGAAAAGGAAATTGCAACACTCAATATTATCGAATCGCCATGAATGAAAATCACACAACAAATCCAATTGGCACCCATGTATCGTCTATCGTAAGAATTGAATTGAGACAAAAGCGTATTGTCCCAGCCCTACTGCATATGTGCCAATGTGTCTTTGCTCTTAGAGTTATTTATGTTTCTGCAACACAAAGTACTGCACGGTCATTGAAATAGGAGTACACAATAGTTCAGATTTTCATAAGACAGCCTGTGAACGGGAAAGTGCTTTAAAGTTGCTATTTTATGGTCATTGAGCGTGCTCACAGACTTAATGTTACACCTCATAAGCGTGTACCTCGAAACTGAGCTGTGCATTACTGCTCCTCCATAAAAAGCTTTCATAACTACATTTCTGCAGCAAAATCTCCATCTTATCAACTCATTCCTGTCTATAAAGGAGTCCTGAAACCTTGTTTTCTTAAAGCACGTTGGAGAATCTGCCTGTGCAGTGAGGATATATTAAACCTTTTCCAGTATAAATCAACTTCAACAAGAAAGTATAAAGCTGGCTACTGTGCAGGAATCAAGACAAACTTACCACACAGGCAGATTTTAATACTTGATTAAGTAAGAAAAGTAGTACAGGCATTTCCTGACACTGATTGAGTGTCAAATATAAAAGAGGCTATGATATTAAACGCAATATTATTGTTGCACACTTTTTATAACATTTTGAAGCTACCTTTCTACTATATTTTGATGTTTATTTATTGGCTTTATTTCTTCTTAAATAGCTTTGGTCCTACCTTACCTTATCCTATGTTTGGTAGAAATACATTTGTATCAATTTCGTTGTTTGGAGATGATGGCTGAACAAAGCTAAAAACTTGAATTCAACAAACCATCAAGAGCCTTTGCAGCAATTGTGCAAAGTTAAAAAAATAATTTCCGGACCGCGCGATCACAACAAAAGGGTTTGATAAGAAAAGTGGCTCGACTAGGAGCCACATGAGAAGCAAACAGTACATTTTCAGAGGATCACCAAATAAAGTGCAGTTTCATGAGCAGCAGTTTCAGCAATGAAAAGCGGACGCTAAAGTACACAAGTATACATTTTCTGTTTCTACGGTACCTCCGACGGGACTACAGCATATCTGTTTCCAGCAAAACCATGTTAAAATCCATGTTATGTTCTTCTTTACAAATGAAATAAACGTCAGACTGACTGACATGTGATGTGCATTATTCTTAGAAAACAATTAGAAATGTCTCATCATATATTGTCTCTAGAAGTGCTTTATTCAACTTGTGTTTTTGTTAAAGAAGGAAAAGAAAATCACAATACTCAATACTATTGGATCGCAAAAAAAGAAACAATACAGAATGTTTGTTGCACTACAGTAGCAATACGGAGGCGTTCTTTCAAGTGACTTTTCAGCATCATATTTAGAACTAATGAACAGAAGGATTGTATACTAATTTCTCCTTTGTGTTCCCAACAGTGGGTGACCGGAGGTGAAGTCAGGCTGCAGACCTGAGAGCGCTGAACTTTACAGTAATTATTCCGCGCTCGGGTCAGCTCTGGACAATATGTTAGCCATCTGCCGGCATCTGTGCTTTCTCCCACTAATAGACTGAACCCCCCCCCCTACTCCCACCTTCCCTGCACACCGCCAAACCCCCACCTCCCCCTACACCGGACCACCACCACAGCCTGGAGCGAGCCGAGCTGGGGGTGGGGGGGGGAAGAGACGCTAAGCAGGTCACATGTTGTCTTTCAGCCATATTTGGGTCAGGCCTTTGGCACTGGATGAGGGGAGGCTTAATGCACGGAGGCAATGGGTAATAATCCTCCCTCCAACACACACACATGCACTGCCTGTTGGCCACACACACACACACAAATAAATAGACATATGCATACTGCACTCACATGCCTTCCCTGGATGCTGTTTTGCGTTACAGGGCGTGAAATTCCTAATTTTTCTTCAATATGATCTTAATTTCAGAGTTCATTTCAAATCACAGAAAGGTGCTGAACACTTGGCATTCTAATTTTCAACATCCACACTTGTATATTTGCACAAAACAGAAGCCAACAGCAGCTTTAGCGCAGCATATGTTGCATGGAACATATGTCAGGAGCATATGTTTAATGCCAGAGGAAAGATGGCTTCCGCGTGTCGGGGATCACAGGTAGACGAGATCTTAAATACAGGGCGAAGAGACAGCGGAAAGTGAAATCAGAGCATGAAGAAAATGGTCTGTGTTCATCTAGTTTGAGTGTTAAAAAGTCAGAACTTTTCCTGAGCTGTGAGGCCAAACATATTTTTGGGAAATGTATGCAAAACCGGACTGCCAAATTTGCTCCCTCCATTAAGATTAGGACACGGCACATATATCTTGGCTGGCCTTGAACGGCTGGCAATGTGTCAATTTAATACAAAAAGTTAAAAAAAAAAAAATATGGAAAAATAAACTTCCTTTTATCAGGAATTCATTAGGAGAAAACTCAGGGCGTTGTATGTTCTTTTTGATGGTAAGTGAAGTTCTGGGGGGCAGAGGGCCGAGCGTGCGGGTATGAAATGTGATCATATTTCAAATACATTCACAGTCGTGGCAATTTGTACATTTGCATCAAACTTCTGGGGGTCGACTGAAAGTAAATGGGATGAGGTTCGACACGTTTGCGGCAGCGTTTCAGCCCCCCTCATCAGCGCTGCTTGGCTCCTGCCTGCACAGAAACGGCGCCTAATGAAGAAAACACTTAAATTCCGATTGAAAGTGCAAAGCAGATGATGTGATGAATGGATGCATGGCACACACGGCCTGACAAAAACAAACCAGACCCGGGGGATGTCGGCCATGCCGCTTTTCATCTCCGTCTGCAACATCCATCACCAGGTTCTCTAAATTCATACCTCCGTGTACGGCCGTCTAGTCCCCGTAAAGCACCGGTGTCAAACTTAATTTCACTAAGGGCCACACTGGAAAAGGAGTCAAAAAAGAGTCAAACTTGAATATTTTCTAGTTGCTTCGCTCCTCTGTGACAGTAAACCAAAAACTTACTGGTGGTCTTAGAAAACTGGTTCAAAAAAGCCACTGTTCTGCATCCAAAACTGAAAACTTAAAGCAAGCATGTCAAACTCAACTTCACTAAGAGCCACGCTGGAAAATGATAATCACATCCAGGGCCAGACACTGTTTATTTGCATGCTTTTATTCAATAGAAAAAGTCAAATATCGTTCACTGTATTATTGCATGTCTCATATAGCTTTCTCACTTACAGTTTAGTCGATATAAAGACCTAAAAGTCAGCAAAAAAAGTTCCTTAGCCATAATAGAGTTTAGCAGATCATGCAAAACAAAGATTACATTTTTTAAAAGCAGGCTACCACACAGCCGGCTCCCAGCAACCTGTTTCACAGCCTGAGTATGTAAACTACTCTGGTTGTTTGGGAATTTCTGAGTCTCAAAGTCTGAAAGCTGCCAAATTCTGCTTTGAGTGTGGCGTAAATTGCAGTTTGAGAAACAGTTTCCTGTCATTTTGGTTTGGCGCACAACGCACCAAAATTTATTGTGAAACTAAGTCGATATGTGGGCCGGATCAAAATATGTGAGGGGCCTGATTTGGGCCGCGGGCCTTTGAGTTTGACACATGCCGTAAAGAGTTTCCGTCATGAAAGCGAGACGCTTAGCGTATGATGTCTTGAGCGCTGACACGTTTGCACTTTTCTCCTTCCTCTCTGCAATCACACTAATTGCTTTCACATATGACTTTTGGCGTGTTTATCCGGCACAAAAAACCTTAAGTAAGATTCTTATCTCAACGTGCAGTCAGACAGGAGTCACATTTGGGCTTTTTTTGAAGCTCCAGCGTTATGACTTCATTGTGGTTAGGAGGAGCTGCACTCAGTCTCAAAAAGAAAACCAAGAGGAAAGACTTGAGAACAGATGCTGCCTTCAAAAGAAAACCAAGAGGATGTACAGACGAGTGAGACAATAAAAAGGTAAAGCCTGAATGAGTGGAGAAAAGTCGGATGAATCGTTTGATGAAGAAGATGAGCAGAGACTCCATGAAAAGGAGCACTGGAGTAGTCGACCAACACCTCGCCGAGACACGCCATGTTGGTTTTTACTTTCATTTGTCACCCATCTGTATTTGTCAAGGGAAATCCTCTACAAATTCTGCTTGTTGTTCAAATGTTTCCAGTCTTGAGAATACTGTTGCTAGGAGACTGGCAACAAAAATGAAATTTTTAATTTTTTTTGCATTTCACTGTTGTGTTTAGGATCGACAGATAACACCAGTCACAACACTTTGGTTGCACACCAAACTTGTCATTAAGAGAGAAAACGTTAAGGTACAGTAGCTGAGTGTACAGGATGTGATGAAGATGTTCAGGTACAGTAGCTGAGTGTACAGGATGTGATGAAGATGTTCAGGTACAGTAGCTGAGTGTACAGGATGTGATGAAGATGTTCAGGTACAGTAGCTGAGTGTACAGGATGTGATGAAGATGTTCAGGTACAGTAGCTGAGTGTACAGTATGTGATGAAGATGTTCAGGTACAGTAGCTGAGTGTACAGGATGTGATGAAGATGTTCAGGTACAGTAGCTGAGTGTACAGTATGTGATGAAGATGTTCAGGTACAGTAGCTGAGTGTACAGGATATGATGTGATGACATTTTGTCCCGGGTATAAAAATGATTCAGCAGAGGCAGGGATATATAGACCAGAAAGAAAGAAAAAAATGCATCCCCCCCCAGGAAAATCACGGCCTGTATACAGGTAAAGATTTTATGCAAAAGCTTGTGAATAACCTCTGCTCACAGCCCTCTCTGTGCTTACATATCTGCATGCACATCGAGTAGAAAGGGAAGAAGTGGCAAACGAGCGAGGCTGTGCATATCATCATCAAAAAACGAAGTTCAAAACCTCCCAACTTCTCCCCTCCTCCTTCCACCTTCACCTCCTCCACCCGTTCATTCCCCGGCTCCTAAGCACATTCAA
Organism: Sander lucioperca; assembly: GCF_008315115.2. NCBI lineage: Eukaryota > Metazoa > Chordata > Actinopteri > Perciformes > Percidae > Sander > Sander lucioperca. Next base: position 2,270,667 of record NC_050196.1, on the reverse strand, counting down.
ATGTGCAGGTTTGTTTTGGGGATAAAGTCCTCCGCTTTGATCAGCGCTAATTAGACAGCCTCTGCTTTCGTTCGCTACCTATTAGGGTTGGGTAGGTTATCGCCGCGCTAATCTCTGGCCGGTAGCCCGGCAAGGGTGCTGCGATCCTGGAGGAGCGCCCGCTCAAAGCCGTCTAAGGTGAGGAGGAAAAGCGTGATGAAAGGGCCGTCTCCTTTCAGCACAGATCAATACGCTTCTCTCCTTTGCCTATGGGGATCAAGAGTTTGAAACACAAAGGGTTTTTTTTTTTTTTTTTTGCATAAAGATCCAAACAATGGTTCACAAGACATTTTTTTTCCACCCTCACTCGCTTGCTTATGCGTTTATACTTTCTCTCTTTCACTTTTGTTTTCGGCCTTCCCTTCAACCTCCCTCTCCTGAAGAAGCAGGACTGGGCTTTATTTAATGAAGCGGTTTCAAAATGCCTGCAGGAGGCAAACAATCAAAAAGTCACAGTAATTTCTGTCGGAGCACGCTTTTAGCCTTTTCCTTTTCCTCGCTGGATGGTACAACGGGCTGCTCCGGTTGCTCATATGTAAGGATTCACTCGCAGATTCTCAAATATTGCTGAAGGTAAACAGACGTCACCGCTCTGCCAGACGTGCATCGTGTGTTGGGATAAACAAACGTATGGATTCTCAGATATTGTGTAATTCTCCTTTAATACTCCACAATAAAGATGGAAGCATTTAATCCCCCCCCCCGCTATTGGTTTCATACTTCATGCACGTCTCAGGAAAGCCCAACTACTAAACAACTGATTGGGGATTAAAAGAAGTTTAATCGGCAGAGTATACAATATAGGCCTTTTATTCTATTTATGAGGAAGTAAAACATGCCGAGATGCTTTGTTTAAATGAGCTGGATTGTTTAAAATGCACACTAGAGCTGAGCTTGACTCACGCACTTCCTAATGAATCACGAAGCCTTGTACTGTACATGCATGCTACTTTTTTTTCTTTTTCTTCTTTTCGGGGGGGGGGGTTGTGTCCATCTAACTGTAAACAAACAGACAATATTTGATTGTTAGACCCTTGCAATGAATTTGGACATATTACATTGTCAGACTTTGTGTTGTCTTCCTGTTGACCGTGCAACTTTTCGTTTTTCTGGGTCCAAATTTAAAAGTCAAAACTTTTTTTTTTCTTTCAACGTTTTCGTCATTTTTTTCCCCCCTGACGTTTTTGTCACTGTTTTCAATGTTTTTGTCACTTTAGTTGATTTTTTGTCTGCCCTTTGTTTGACTTTTTTTCCCGACATTTGTCACTTTTTTTTTTTAACGTTCTTTAATCATTTCCCCCCCCCCAAATGCCATAAAATTGAATGAAACACCCCAAATAAATGAAAGTAGTGAACTGATCATTCATTTGACTTGTGAAGAGCGTTGTATGGAACCATCCACGTTGTTATTTTTTGACAATTTGGTTGAAAGAAACCCAAATTTCTGATATAGAACCTTTTTTGAAAATGGGTCACATGTGCCCGAGGACAATAGGAGGGTTAAGGAAGACATCCAACATATTTGTAAAGCTGCACTAGCATAGCTTTTGCATTAGCAATGGAAAAAAAAATGACTAATGGGAAAGGTGTCGCTCATAGCGACACACACGTGCAGACACACGACTGTGCAGTTCCTCTCAGATTCTCAGAGCATCTTTCAGTTCTCTGTTTAACTCTGGGTGGCATAAAGGTTTTGGGGTAGAGATGGGTTTGGGGAGGACTAATTGACTTGATTTGTTATCGACATCTGATTAATGCAGTTCTTACCCATTTCCACGGGACCTGCTTCACACCGATTATCAGTAAATGTGTTGGAACAAGGCTTCAGCGTGTGTTCATTGGTGAAAGAGTAGAGGCGAGACATAGTGGACGCAGGACTCACCTAACTGGGCCTTCCTGTTTTTTTTCCTATCAGTGAAATGCTCTCTTCACTTCGCTCCTATCTCCACTATTTTCACCGTGATTAATTTCCCCTGGATTAGAAAAACAATCAATCCAATCAACACTAAGAGACGAGGGGAGGGAAAAAGAAGGGAGATTTGAGAGGAAATCTCTCCAGAAGTTGTCGGGCGATGCGGGGAGAAGAGAAGAGAAGAAGGAGCAATCTAGAGGGCCGGCGTATATTTCCTTCTCAAGTAATTCATTTATGTCTTCAAAACTCATTCAGAGACCAGAGTTACTGTGCCTTTGTTGTGCTTTAAAAAGCTTAGCCGGCCTCTATGAAGAGAAGCAATGAGAACACTTTAGAAAAAGCTACAAAGGGAACGGACGGGCGGAGGAAGGAAGAAAGAAAAAGTGAATGGCACCACTGATAAAGTTGAGCAAATTAAGTCATTGACCTGCGGTGGAGATTAATAGCAAACAAGGTGCCCCAGCTTCACAAGTAATGAATATTCTTCAAACGGCGTGCAGGGAGGGATGGGGGGGTGGTGGAAGATAGGCCCAGCTTGATGCGAATGACATTGAAAGTTGCGGAGAACAGAAAATTTCTGTCATTTTTCATTTGTATGCAAATTTGCCTGTTACACAAATTAACCCCTGAACCCCGGTGTCAGTCCTCATCTTGGGTTGAAGCCGGCCCCCCGCTGGGGCCCTGCGGCCGCTGTACCCACCCACACTTCCCCTCTCAGGGTCAGCGGCTGCTTTACACCCTGGCTCCAGAGGGAAAGTCCAGATTCACAGCCCGGCCCCTTTTTGTTTACTGTTCTAATTTGGGGGAGAGATGACCTCGCGGCGAAGGAGAATCTGAGAACACTTCACGGCTAATAGTTACGTTTAATCCCAGCATCAGCTGACAAAGTGTCCATGAAAGGGCAGATACCGATACTCGGTGATTTGTAACTACCGATAACCGATTACTACAAAATTAGATTAATACATAACGTGTTTTCAATGCAATGAGGCTATTTTTAATTGGTCTAACTGAGCCACGGCTAGTTACTTTCCCCCATCTTCTTCTGCAATTCCTGTCACCAGGCTGTCGTGATTAAAATGCAAAATGCCGGCTATGTAGCAGCAGCACCTACCTTGGCCGAAGCTGTCGCGGCTAATCCCTCCCCGTTGCTTTAAGGTGGACCTCCGGGACCGAGAGCAAATCCTGCTCCACTCCAATCCTGCTGGAGTTCAAAGCATCTCCCTGCAAAATGGAAGTAACATCTGAGTGCAAGTCGAGGGGGATAAGAGTTTGCAACAACAAAAAAGTGCTAAATATTAGCTTTAGAATTAAAAAAACCAAATGGATCACATCACATGAAATACTCCCAATGCAAAAATGGTGAGTGATGTTTTGAACACATGAGCTCATCAACAAGAAGTCCCCGATCAACATCACAAGTGACAAAAACTTTAAAACGTTATCCTTTTGCCAGTAAAAGATGGAACCCCTCTTTCCCCCAGATTAGTCTATACTTGATATTAAACATTTTGTATTTAACACAAAGATAATAGGTTTTACTTACATCTTTATAAATAATATTTAAGTTGTGCATTTTTATTTCCAACTTGTATTTACGTTTGTACATTCTCTCATTTTCTTTATCTTTATTTTTGAATAGCTGTTCTGGTCTTCTATCCTCTTTTTTATTTCTTGTGTATTCTGTAGGTGTGCTGTGTGTCTGATATTTTGCTGCTGTAGCACTGAAATTTCCCAATTTGGGATCAATAAAGTCTATATAATCTAATCCAACCTTTCCATCCCTAAATCCCTTACTATTACTATACCATACAGTGGTTTATTATAGTAATACAGCCTTAGATATGAACGATAATTGCTAAATGTCCACATGGTATGTTCTATGTTCCAATAATTATCCATCATCTGTCCATATCATCATCTGACAGCATCTTAAAGTTCTTAGAGCAGCTTAGCTTTTAATGTACACCGTATTGTTCAATCAGTTTTCACTACACCAATACATTCTGAGCAAAATACTATAATGTACTTCACTACAAAGCTTCTTACTTGCCTGATAACGGCTCCGGTGTTTCTACACGGGCCAATAGAGGTTCCAAAGTTCAACCCTGAATATAATCCATGTTATGCAATGACAGAATGAGACGTTTATATGAATATGTTGAAGATAACTGCCCCAAATCCGATCGCTCTAATAAAAAGTTTGATTCCAAGTTGGTTAATTGCTTCAACACTTTCATCATATCTTTGTTGGCTACATACACAAGCCTGTCTACATGTGGTGCTGTGCACAGGATATCTGTGTGTTATTACAAGCCTAAAGTCCTTTTCACATGGGGGGCGATTGTCGCGCCTCGTAATTCATTTTCAATGAGAGGTGAGTGGGTAGGTAGGGGGGGCGCGGGCAGTTTCACAGGCGACGCAACAAGCTGTAAATCACCACTGAATCAAAACCAAACTTTCCTCTCATTTGTGAAATAAGCATGTGGACCATTTCAACTCCTCTCAAAGAATCAAAATCGAGAATCGATAAGAACCGCAATCAAAAGGAAGAATCAGAATTGTTGAAATCAAAACGATGGCCAACCCTTACAATCACGTTGTCTAAATTGATAATAACAAGCACATACTGACTCCATTTTCTCAGGAATTCTGTTGTGAAACATTTTGAGGGAATATCATTTGAAGAATTGCAGATTTGTTTCAACATCACACTGTTTTTGTGCACGCGTGTAAAAAGCACCTACTGTCAACCCTATAATATCGTCGCAATATTGACATTGATGTATTCGGTCAAGAATATCGTGTTATCTGATTTCCTCCATATCGCCCAGCACTACTTTAACTCATAATATCTCATGGTATTTTAAGTCCTGCTCTGACATCTGTGTGTTTCTCCCAGTGATAGTAGTCCTGTCTCTGTCCCTCAGCAGTGTCGGGAGGATGGTAGCGGCAGCCCTAAACGAATATCACCATCTGTGGAGGAAGGTGGCAGCCGTGCAGTGATTGACCCCTTTAATTGATGCGGCTTTAATTATGATAATCGCCTGCCAGAGTTGCTCTTGTTTCGCTTTCCCTAACACCCCCCTTCCGTTTCTTTTCGACGGGGTTTCACATCCTGGCATCCGCGGGTGCAGGTGTCCTACAGATGTTTGGTTGCATCCCCTCGGCGGCGTGCAATTTGTTAGCTGCTAATCAGCCGCCGCATTTTGCATTGATGCAGTGACACGTGCAGGAATGCTGAACCGAATCAAAAGTTGATGTTACATCGGGGGCGCTGGAAACCTGCAAATGAAGCTCTTTGGTTTCCAAAATGGCTAACTGCATCTCTCCCTACTGAACAACAACCTTTGAACATGGATTTCCAATATTTTTAAAGAACATTTGATCCTGTGATCTTTAGATTCATCTTATAAATGCATTTTCATATTCATTTTTGATACATGGTCTTATATTGGTTTGGTCAAAGAATGTCTATTTAACACCAAATGATTAAAAGGTAATTAGGTAGGTGGCAGGTTTAATGATGATCATTTTAAAACCGTGCAAATCTTTACTTAACTCCCATCAGTGTTCTACTACTATACATGACTCGCAGTAAAAATGGATCTCTCTCTGTACTACATAAAACAGATACTGTAGTAACCTCTGACTTCCATAAGATTCACATTGTGAACTCATTTTTGATAAATGTTCCTCCTGGCTCTTATGTTCCAAAAGTTATCATGCATCCAAATTTATCACAACACCCAACACTGCAGGTATTGATGATTTATTTATGTACAAAATGTGCTCCTTATAATGCAGAACTTAATCTTCATATTCCCAAAGTGAGTTTTTTGGAATAAAACTCTTGAAATTCTGTTTACATTTAAACTTTTGCAAGATGAAACCCCTCCCAACACCACGGCACAGTGGCAAGAGCAGTGGGTAAAATGGGTTTAGACAAACAAACAAACACACACACAGACACACACACACACACGGAGCGGCCACCAGTGGCTCTGCAGTAAGTTTCCCTTCAAAGGATCCCCTCAGGATAGACTGTGCGCGAACATAATCCAAGGCCCCTTTGAAGTGCACACTTGAAATGTCTTTTGGCTCGGCTGCTGCGAGTGGCATCTCAGCCCTTTGGGTTATTGGAGAGGAGAAGCGCTCCGCGGCCCGCTCGAGGTGGAGAGGCAGCACCTGGTGGTCCCCACTGCCTCTCCGCGCCACATTTCACACATTTAAAGTACACTGGGTGCTCGTCTTCTCACCCGCCGCCAAGAGGTATAAACTGGGGGCTCTCGTTTTCTGCTGGATAAAGCACGAGTACATTTTTGAGTGGATTTTAATAAATCCAGTGTGGCTTTGTCGCACGGTGGAGTTTCACTTGTACACACATTTCTCTGCAGGCGGAGCTGCTCCGAGGGCAGGAGCAGGCCTAATCTCATTGGTGGGGGTTAAATTAAAATGGGCAGAGTCCGGTTTTAACAGTTTCTAATGGATGAGTGACATTAGACACAGCAGTGAAAAAGTCAACAACTAAGTAAGGCGCTCTGCTACTGACTTAACTAACCTGTCCTTTGAATTACATTCATATTGGACAATTCTGCAGCACGCGATTTACATCCAACGCCAGCACTTGTGTTAATGCAAAAATGTAATGTGTCCTCAAGTCAAGGAGGCAGTGTTGTGACCAAGTCATCTTTGCCCAAGTCCCAAGTACGTCTCAAGTCATTTGGTCCAAGTCTCGAATAATTTTTTGGGGGGCAAGTCAAGTCACAGGTTAAAGGAACACGCCGACGGAGATGAGAAGGGTATGTATGGACTTATCTAACCCTGGGGGATACGGTGAATAACATTCTCTCTGTCGCTGTGTTCCTTTAAGTCAAGACCAAATCAGGTCACCTTTGTTTTACACCCAAGATAAAGAACTCTTACCTGTAGTAACTTCAGAGGTTTTTAATGTTACGTTGCTGTAGCGAGGAGTCATCCAATCATGACAATCACATACCGCGCACTGCCGCTGCAGAGCATACTTGATAGTTAGTCTATCAAGTATAGTCTATTTTATATTTAATATTTAATATTAATATCATTTTATATTTAATGGCTAACATTCAAACTTATGATAATATGCAGTCATCAGTCAAGTCTCAAGTCATTAACTTACAAGTCCAGTTGAGTCTCAAGACATTTATTTTTTGTCAAGGTGCAAGTCACCAAAACTGTGACTCGAGTCAACTCCAGTCACAGTCACCAAGTCTCAAGTCCACATCTCTGCAAGGAGATCAACGGAAAAGACAGCAGTTCACATCCCAACCCAACAGGTAATATTTGCCACAACCATGGTCTTTCCTCAACTCAGAGTGCATCTGTTGGTTAACCTCAACCCCACCTTAACCATAGTCTATTTACCATAAGCACAACCCTACATGCACATATAAGTAATAGAAAAAAGGTGAACACGCAGTCAGAGTGCTGCCCGTCTCCTCCACAAGAGGCAGATAATAAAACCCTGAAGTTGCTCAGGCGATTTTAAAATGTGATGAGATGCTGAGAGCTGCCTTAGGGCATCAACTTCATGTTAACATCCCACCTCCAGGTAACATCTTTGGGACGGAGGGTTGTCAACATCACAGCAAATAAAAGGCCTTTCATGGCTTTATACAGAACATATCAGAAAGGCCTTTGTGTCAGTGTGACCTAAATCCACACAGAAGAGGGTATAATGGCGAGTAGTATCACAATAATGTAGCTGATACAATTTGTGGGGGGGTTTTATTAAGAAAAAAAAACTCTGGAATAATAAATGATGTTCTGAAAGTACAAATGATTTTTGATTTATCTCCATGCTGGTTGTTTTCTACTTTGTATACTGTAGGTCAGCAACATGAATTTAATTTGCATTTGGTAAAAAAACCACTAAGTCCACTCTGTTACTCTGACCCGTGCTCTTGTTCCTTGTAATTGTACAGATTTTGGACTTCAAGCAGGAGCCCAAAGCCTGAAACGTGATTTTGATGCAAAACGATCACTTTCAGACATGTGCCAAAAAAACTAAAAACAAGACGTGTGATGACTGCAAATGTTCTGGGGTCGAAAACTTGACTTTTAAAAAGATCAGATGTGTCTGTGTGTTTGTGTTGAGAAGTGATTGTTTACCACGTTGCCCTGTTTTTTTTGTATATGACGACTCTGGGTGTAAAGCTATAGAATATATCATCTTGTGGGTGCTGTTTCAAGTGGAAAATGTTTGACCAAAATTTTAAAATAAAATGAAGCTTGTCTCAAATAGTTTTTGGATTTGAAAACCCATGATTAGACCTGTCCTTTAGAAAGGAACAGCCCCTTGCGTTACAAAAGAAGAGCACGGATATGTTGCACTGTCCTCGGCCCATTTCTTATTCATTCTTTTAAGAGAAATGACAGAGTGACCCTTTAATGGGGAGACTTTTCCTTGTAAAGACTCAAAAGAGCTCACACAGCGATGTCACACAGCAGTGCGACTGAGCTTTACAGAGTTTTACTGCGGTTCTTATTAAATTCATGAGAGAGATGCTGTTTGAGGCGGAGAAGAGCAGCGACGTTGCGTCTGAGTTTATGGAGTCATTAGCTGTTGGCGTCGCACGGCTCGAGTCCTCTGGCTAACCCATTTAAACCTCAAAGAGTGAAAAATGTACATCTTTCATCTTGATTTTATATATACTATAATAACCTCAAAGAATCTTTCTCTGATTGTACTGTATTTCTCGATGCATGGGACTACTTTTCCGTGGTTTATTTGCTGTATTTTATCTTTGTATAATACCATTGTTTGTTTGTGCTGGTAACACGCTTCCCATGAAAATGTTGTGCCGATTTAGTGTCCCTGTCATGAATTGAATTAAGACAGAGGGAAAGATGCATTACATTTAGTTAAAAGTAATGAGTTGCTTTCATTTTAACAAAAAAAAAATTCTGTTAATTGTCGAGAAGATTTTCAAAACATATAGTCTGACTTTAATATTTGTACATCTGTAAGCAATTGTCATATACATAAACCACACTTACCCTCAAACATATACCACTAAATGTAATCTTTGTGTGTACGTGTGTGTATGTGTGTGTGTGTGTGTGTGTGTGTCTACGTGTCTGTCTGTGTACATGAGTGTGTCTGTCTGTGTATGTGTATGTGTGTATGCGTATGCGTGTGTGTGTGTGTGTGTGTGTGTGTGTGTGTGTGTGTGTGTGTGTGTGTCTGTGTGTGTACTCACCATCTTAAGTCTCAGTAAAGGCGAGTTTCCAGGAGGAAGCGAATCGTGACCCTCATGTCCATCATGGCGATGGAGGGATTGAGCGGACGCCGCGGGCTGCAGAGATGATCGAGGAAGTCACTTTCATGCTCGGGCTCCGCTCTCGGACACACAGACACGGACACACGGACGGACACACACAGCGTGCACACACATTAGACACCACACACACACACACACACACACACACACAGACACACACACACAGCGCACACACACACACACACACACACACACACACACACACACACACACACACACACACACACACACACACACACACACAGGAAAAGCCCACCAGGCTGGATGCAGGAAGGATGCTGAAGGAAAACAGAGAGAGATGGAAACAGGAGTTATTGTGTGGAGAGAAGAGGGAAGTATTTTACTTCATTGTATGTTTGAATCTAGTTCACTGTAAATGCAGCTGTAGCGCAGTGCAATACTAGATTTTGTGGATTCTATTGTACAAGGTACACCCAGGTTTCCACAAGTTAAATTTAAGACTTTTTAACACCATTTAGAATGAAATTTAATACCAACTTCATGAACATACTGGCAAAAGTATATAGGATATAAAGGAATATCAGAATGAATTTTAGGCTATCAAAGTAATTGTTTACTAAATACTTGAACTTAATACAACATTTTATTGTAATACTCGAAACATACATGCTTTGTGATTAAACAATGGAGGTAATCATATGAAAGGACAATATAAATGTTAGACCTTTGTGAACAAAATGTAAGACTTATAGGGACTTATTTTTCAAATATTGTATTTAAGACATTTTTAAGACTTTTAAGACCCTGCGGGTAACCTGATTGTAAGAAACATCTCCTAATTAATAATCCTTCTAATAAATGACAATTCAAGTGAAATGTTACCCATTTAAATTTATGATTTAGGGAAGTTGTTCATGCATTTGACAACTGAATAATACACAACATACATAAACAGAAACCTCTACTTAAGTAGCACAAAGCAGTCCAGGCTCCGACTACACTCACATACATACATGTGATGTATTATTGCTTTAAGATGGTCAAAACCTTCAAAGCATTATTTTGTAAGAGTAGGTATTTCATTTCTCCCCCCCCCCCAAACGGTGGATATCTCAGTTTGGAACTGAGCTCACAATGACATGTTTTCTAAATCCTCGGCCCTCCCTCGACACAGTTTGGAGGAGAAGTCTGCACAGAGGAAGGAAAAGAAAGAGAGACAGTGTATGGGAGTGTGGTCGAGGCAGCCGGTGGGAGATTAGCAAGAGTTTTCTGCGAATGATCCTTCACCGACTGGCCAATCTGTTCAGCCGGGGCCTTCGAAATTCACGCAGACGGTGAGAGTAGTGACGCCAACTGCTGCGACAGAAAGGGAGAGTGCGCAGGAAGTTCCATGGCACGCCGCCCCATCACGTGACCGGTCCCCGACTTGGTCCCCATCCCGCCATCTGTTTTTTTTTTTTCTTTCCTCCTCTGTCTTTACCCTCACCACTTCCGCCGCTGTAAACGTTGGTTCATCCCCTCGCACACGTGGCCTTTGAGAGAATCTCAGGAGAACTATGGACATGATGCTTTCCTGCTAGTTGTAAAGGGTAATTTCGGGGTTTTTCAACCTGGACCTTTTTTCCTTATGTTTGTGTATGTAAGTGACTGATCGGAACAACAATCTTTGAAATTGGTCCAGCATTAAGCAAGATCACTGCAGTTGGCAGTCGCAAAACGGGCTGCAATGTAACCCTATATTCGTCTGCTAAAAGTTCTGTTGTTGCCGCTGACAGAATCAGATTATTATTCTAAGTGTCTGACAACATTATGGAAAGGATCCCTACAGAGATAGACCTTAAAAACCTCTTTGAGACTTTCTGTTCAACAGCTCTGAAGTCACTAGCGCTAAACTCACCAGACTCCATTTAAAAAAATTATACTTTTAGTGTGTATAGAGCCAACATGTTTTCACATCGGTAAACTATGTTTTATTTCAACCAAAACCAAGAAAAGGTTGAAAAAGTGGAAAGATGACCCAAAACGGTTTTTCATAGTTTTATTTTGTTTCTGCTGACTTTGAATGAAGTGTGTTTTATAATGTTAAAATTAGTTTATTTACATGGAGTCTGGTGGGTTTAGCGAAAACAATTTCGCAGATGTTTTTATGTTTAAAAAAAGGATCTTCCTCTTTAACAGAAAGGTCGACCTCCTTAGCAATCCTTTCCATAATGTTGTCAGACACTTACACAGAATAATAATCTGAGTCTGTCAACGGCAAAACAAGAACTTGTGTAGATGTAAATTGAAGGTGCGCAATTACCCCATTAACTTACATTGTAGTTTGTTTCTCTGACTGCCGACTGCAGCGATCTCTCTTAATACCGGACTAATGTCAAAGATTGTTGTTTCCATTAGTCACTTAGACACAAAAACATGGGGAATATAGGGTCCAGGTTGAAAAAAAGTTACCCTTTAACGTGTGCTCAATCTGGTGTGCTTTCTGAGTGTTTTTCTTACTTTTAGACCAGTCGAATAAATTCTAAATAAAAATAAATTTTAACTTTGGTTTAAACCCCAGGGAAATCAGTCGACAGGAACATCCCTAGTCTTCGTCATACAACTCAGCTCCATGCAGGGTCCATGTACAGCTGTCAAGAAGGCAAATAGCAGTAAACCCTACATCATTCATTCACATATCTTTGGTTGACGTCATAAACTCTACATCCATGTTTTAGCCTAATAGCTGGTTTGATTTGCATTGAGAGATGATTTTATGGAAAGTACCCCATGCCAATAACAGCTGTATACCTGTAAAAACATACTACAATAACTCTCTTTAAAACCTATAAATGTGCTAGTACATGAACAGCCACTAAAGCACAGGAGCAGGACCAAAATGTGTCCACTAATCAGGCCGGGGTTAATCGTTCCCCTCCCTCCTGTGAACTCTAATCTCAGATGATCCCGATAGAGCCTCCACACTCTGACTTCGTATTCATTCAGTGATTCGCTCCGTGCTAAATGAAGACAGTGTCGGCTCCACAGAATCCATATGGAATATAAAAAAAGTAAATGATTCAGCATAGATAAAAAACTGTAAGACAACAACCATAATTGCATTTCGATGTCAAGCCTCTTTGCGCTGCTTCATATCCCGGATCATTTGCCTGCATCGCTTTGGAACAGAAGTTGTTTCAAACGGCTGCCTTTTCTCTCCAATATTGTGCTAATGCATTTAATTTAATGTTCGCACGCGCCGTAATTGGTATAATATTGCTCTATAATACATTGAAGGAAACCTTAGCATTAAGCACTAAATTGAAATTTTGAAGCGAACGGTGAAAACCACTGTGGGGGCAAAGAAACCCCATTAAATGTAATTTGTTCTGCATGGCTGTGGGGGTAATGGTTACCGAGACACTCCTTTATTAAGTCGAATAGGTAGGGAGGTAGCCTCGGATTTGCTCTGTCTCACACACACGCGCACATGCACACACCCACCGACACACACGTTATACTGTCGACACACTGTTAGTGAAGGTATATAGCAAGGTGTGAGCTGTCGCCTGCTGTTATTCCAGCCACAAAGGGAGCTTTGAGCAGACACTGGAGGATTGCCGAACACACACACACACACCAGACACAGCGTGTACACACACACACACAGGACACAGTGTGCACACACACACACACACACACACACACACACACACACACACACACACAGCAAGCGCAAACATACACACAGACACACATTAGACACTGCATACATGCACGCACGCACGCACGCATGCACGGACAGAAGGCAAGAGCTGGGAGAAGTAGAATCAGAAGAAGGGAGGAAAAAGGAAGACTACAATAAGAGGGGGAGAAAGAGAAAGGAGGAGACAATTGTGATGGGAGGGGAGTAGGAAAGGAAGTGAAGGAAATATGGAGGGAAAAGAGGGATGAGGAGAGCCTGGAAGTGAACAAGGAGCATAGACTGAGCAAGAGGAAGGGCGTGGAGGCCGGGAGTAAAGAGGAAAGGAAGGAGGAAAAGGAAGGAAGAGGAGGAGAACAAGTGGAAAGTATGGGGAGTAGAAAAGAAAAAGAGTGAAGGGAGGGAGGGAGGGGGGAGGAAAAGGTAGCATGGAGAGCGTAAATAGAAGAGGAGTAGAATGAGGTAGAAGTGGCAGAGGGGGACGAGGATAAAAGGAAAGCTAGGAGGAGAGGAGTGAGAGCAGGAGAGGAAGAAAAGGGAAGAAGAGGCAGATGAGGGGGAGAAAGATAAAGATGGAGAAAATGGGGAAGGGGATGGGAGGAAGAGGAAGGTAGACACAGAGGCAGAGTATGATGAGAGGAGGAGGGATAGGGGAGAGAGGAGGGGGAGGAAGAAGGAAAGGGATTAGAGAGAAGAGGAGGAAGTGGCAAGAGAGGATAGATATGAAATGGGGGCTTGAGGACGAGGAAGAAGAAAAGAAGAGGATGAAGGGAGGAGAAAGAGGGGGGTAGGTACAGAGGAAGTTGAGGTGTGACAGAAGGGAGGGGGGAAACGAAGAGAGCATAAAGAAGAAGTAGACCGGAAGAGGAAGAAAGGAAAGATGTCAAAAGAAGGGAACAAAGGCCATGAAAGGGGAGAGAAAAGGAAAAGAACAAAGGGAAGGGAGGAAAAAAGGAATAAGGAGGCCAAAGAAAAAGAGATAGAAGAGGTGAAATAGGAAGGAAGGAAGAGGGGAAAGACAGAGAGGGTGAATAGGATTTAAAGGGTGAAAAAGAGTTATAGAGAAGGTGAAGAGGCAGGAGAGGAGAGGAGAGGAGAGGAGAGGAGAGGGGGAAGAGGAGAGGAGAGGAGAGGAGAGGAGAGGAGAGGAGAGGAGAGGGGGAAGAGGAGAGGAGAGGAGAGGAGAGGAGAGGAGAGGAGAGGAGAGGGGGAAGAGGCGGAGGTCCCAGCGGAGGACGGGAGATCAAACACGGACTCTAAGTCAAACTCCACCGAGAGATCTTTAAAACCTCCTTTGTAATTGGAATTTAAAAAGTTAATACAAAAACGCTCCTTCAGTAAGATGTCTTTAGCAGATAGAAAGGGGGGAAAAAAAACACAAGGATGACTCTTCCCCCCCCGGTGATGTTTAAAGCCATCACTTCCTTTAAAGCTGTGAAATTAAAAGGAGATTGTTCTTCTTTGGTGGAGGGATTTTCAAAAATGTTCACAAAAACAAGCAGACGGTTTGTCAGTGAGTTTGGGATGAAACGGTTAATACATAAATACATGCTAATACTCAATACTTAAAGGGCGTTGTTTTCAACCTGGATCCTATTTCCCTATGTTTTTGTGTCTAAAGGAACAACAATCTTTGACATTGGTCCAGTAATAAGCGTGATCGCTGCAGTCGGCAGTCACAGAAACAAGCTACAATGTAGGTAATTCATAAATTTGTGCAGCTTCTATTTACGTTCACAAAAGTAATTTTTTTGCTGCTGACCGGTTCAGATTAATATTCCAAGTGTCTGACAACATTATGGACAGGAGGTCTAAGGAGGTCGACCTTTCAGTTGAAGAGTAAGATCCTTTTTAAAAAACATAAAAACACCCGCGAAATTGTGTTTCCTAACCCCACCAGACTGCATGTAAATAAACAGTAATTTTAGCATCGTAAAACACACTTTATTCAAAGTCAACAGAAACAAAATAAAACTACGAAAAGCCGTTTTGGGTTTGTCTTTCCACTTTTCCAACCATCACAACTCTAGTTTTGGTTAAAATAAACACATAATATGTTGGCTCTATACACACTAAAAGTATTGTTTTTTTCAAATGGAGTCTGGTGGGTTTAGCGCTAGCGCCTTCAGAGCCGTTTCTGGTTAAACAGAAAGGTCTCAAAGAGGTTTTAAAGGTCTATCTCTGTAGGGATCCTTTCCATAATGTTGTCAGACACTTAGAACAATAATCTGTACTGTCAGCGGCAAAAACAGAACTTTTAGTGCACAGAATTGATGTTGCACATTTGCCCGATAGGGTTACATTCCATCTGTGGCTGCTGATCACAGCGTTCACGCTTAATACTGGACCAATGTCAAAGAGTGTTGTTCCCATGCAGTCACTTACACACAAAAACATAGGAAAATAGGGTCCAGGTTGAAAAAAAAAACAGTGTTTGATTCAATATTTTTCATGCAGCAGATTTATCGAAGCTGCCAAACAAACGTCCATTTAATGTGAACAGTCCTGCTCCAAAATGTTTTCTTTTTATTGTTGCGGTTGGGTTTGGTCTGTCGTGTGGGGGAAGCAGCGTGCAGCAGTGGGAGCTGCAGAGTTTTTTGCTCGGTGGAGGAACAGATGGGAGAAACTCGCCAGGGGAGGATGAATTCCGGTCAAAAAGAAAGGTGACAGCAGAGCGTGACCGCCAACATGTCCGCCACACACTTCTCCCTCTCTGTCTGTATCCTCCTCGCTCCCTCTCTTCTCTTGCACTGCAGCATCTCCGTCTTTCCTTTTTCCCTAATTTGCCTCTCTTGCCGTCCATCTCCATCTTTCCTTCTGTCTCTCTCTTTCTTGTTTAGGGCTGTGTATCGTTCAAAAATGTACCGGTACCAATACTGTGACTTTGATACCGGTTCCTGAATGATACTTGTGTCGATACCAATTTTATGAAATCCATTTTTACAAATTACAACATTCCGGCACAAATCTTTTTTAAAGTATTTTCCAGCTCCTACTACGTGGGTAACGTAGAGTTTTTCCTGCGTGTCTCTACGACGTGTAATATTAGACAGCCAATCACAGACACTATTAGATCTTGGTAGAAGCATGCTGCATGCTTATTGGCTCACTGACGCTGATGAGATTTACTCCTTAGGTATTGAAATTTAGTATTGCATGATGAGGCATTTTTCGATACTATAGAGACATATTTTGAATTTATAGTGTAAAGGCAATTCGGTCGGTGCCTAAAAAGTACTGCATTCAGTACCCAGCCCTACTCTTGTATCTCCGTCCTCTCCTTGCTCGTTCCTCATTTTTCTCTTTTCTCTATCCGTTTTTTTTCAGCCATCAGATCACCATCACCCGGGTGTTCAGAGCCTTTACACTCCATCATGTGTGATGGGAGGGGTTTGGGAGGGAGAGATGGAGTGAGGGAGACTGAATATACACTGCCAACTGCCCCCATGTTAACCACTGAGATCTTGATAAGTAACAGGGGAATGCCATATATATATATATATATATATATATATATATATATATATATATATATATATATATATATAAAAATGTGTCTGTGAGGGATATTTGGCTCAGAGATACTTTCAATATTTGCAGAGGCCTTTATTTTAAGTGTGCAGTTCACCAGAATGTGTCTTTTTCCATATGAAACTGTCTGAGCTTTTCTTTTTCTGGTCATTTCTGATGAAGTTGGCCAGTTTCCAAACTCCTGAAAGTCAGATTTGTGAGGCTTTTTTTTTGTTTTTCCCTTTTCAGCAGCCCCTGGTCAAAAAACTAAACCAAAAAAACTGAACACTGAACCCCCTCCCCACTCCTAGAAAGCGGCGGTAACTGTGGGCGATTCGGAGCCGATGCAGACCAGAGACGTGACTTCTTCACCCAGAGAGGTTTGTGGAAGGTGGATCATTAAGAGTGAAAGACTGAACAGGAAAAACTTTGAAGCAGTCCAACATTTAAATGACGATAAAAAAATAAATTCTTCACAATGAAAGAAAGAAGTTCAACTGACCACCGTCCGACTTTTGATTTGAGTTCTAGTCCAAGAGATTTTTTGATCCTTTAAAAACGAGTGACAGCAACCGCCAATGAAGTGATGAGCAGCATTAGATTAAACACTGTGCTGCTTTTTAAAGGCCATCAGCGCCCCCCCCTCCCCCCCAGAGAAGAATGAAAAACAAACTGTGTGTGTGTCGAGTGGGTGTGTGCCAAAAAACAAAGCACAACTCAAGATGTGTTTGAAGGCTTTTCAAGTCCTGTCGACAGGTGTAGCCCTCATAACAAGTCTGCATCAATCAATTCATTACAGCTTCTTTAGTTTAGTTTCACAGTTTCTATAAATGTGTCAATTTGAAAATATTTCTTCCAATTTGTGTAATCTGAATGATGAATGAGGGCACTTTTGTATGTTTGTGTACACAATAAAAAAATCTACTGTAGGAAAGAACTGTATAGACCTTCTGAATTAAACAGGTTTTTATTAATCCTGAAAATTGCATTTACAAAAATTATAAACAGAGGTTCTGCAGGTTTCACCAAGTCAAATTTAAGACTTTTTAAGACCTTTATGACCATTATGACCATTACGAGTGAAATTTAAGACCTTTATCACAGCATTAACCAAGCTCTAAAATCTTTGTTTTTCAGGCCAAGTATGTCTAAACTTGAAATAAAATATGTTTAATCTCTGAAGTACAATCTGAAAGAGACTGAAACTAAGACCTGTTGGAAATAATTTAAGAGCTAAAACAATACTTGAGCGAACTAAAGACTTTTTAAGGCTTAACATTTTTATTTAGATATTTTAGACTTTTTAAGACCCCCACGGAAACCCTGACAAATATGTAGAACGTACAGCACCTTAAATTTTATTTTCACAATGCTGTACTCGTGTGTGTTTCTACACATATATGATCCTGACATGTTATTCTCTTTACCTAAACAAGCGCAAATTCGCAATATCTACAACCACACACGCAAAGATTTTGAACATGTTAACCCCCAACACAACACAATTATTATGTGTGCATCCAAATGCACGTGTATCTCAGGTAATGTTCCTAAAAAGTGCAACAATGAATATCATTTTAAAACAACATGACAATGACAGCCTCCCTAAATAGACAACACTAAAGGCAATTTACAGATCAGAGGCAAAATATTAAAAGTTGCAACAGCTACAGTGAGTGCTTCCCATCACACAGTACATGACACATGAGGACACAAAGTGAAAGCAGCCTCCCAGTACCATTCCCCCACTCTGGTGTTTTTCACATGTGAATACCCAGCATGCATTAGGTGGCTGTGGGTAGGTGAGCCCGGGGCTACATTACGGCTCTATGCTCAATTGTGTGGGAGGACAGTTTTTTTTACCAGGCACCCAAGGGCCCGCATAACCTCAGCTAAGGCTATTAATACAGAGAGTAAAATCATAAACCCTGTCCTGCAGGGAGGGACACACACACACACACACAGGATAATGTTACACTTTCACGTGTACAAATATAAATATAAATATTTTAAATCCGTGTATTTACACTCACTCGTACACATCTGGGTTACATCTTTCTGTTTCTTTGTGGCTGACATATTTAATCCTTGCGTATAATTCAGTTTTATTCACATTTGATTTGTTATTGATTCCATTTTAATTGTTTCTTCTATAAATATTTCCCTTTCTATCTGGGAAGAACTTGACCCACAACGACTTGAAAGGGAATTTTGGATCAGATTAAACATAAATAATGAATATTTATTATTATTTAGAGTGAATTTTATTGTTATTATCATCACTGGAGTTGTTGCAGTAATGAGCCTTCATCATCTCCGGACACATTTAGGCGAGACAGATATGATCCATACACCTGCATGCACCTCAAGTTTTGTGTAAATGCAATCTCATTTTTTGGGGATTAAAGCTTCAAATTCAGCCAAAAATGTGACAGTATACACATACTCAAAACATACACACACACACACACACACACACACACACACACACACACGATCAAAATGGAAATCTAATTCTTCAAAAAGAAAGGGACGATACGTGTGCCATCTTGCGCCACACACACACGTTATTATACACACCCGTACAAGCTAAACCCCTCCCATCACTCTCTCACTCCCCAGAGCTTTAAAATCAGGCAAACTGAACACACACACTCCGATCAAAGGAAACACATGCTGCTCCGCGCCAACACATGCAAAACTGGATAGCGGTTGGTTTTTTTTTAGCATCACATTCATCATATGTGCTTTTTCTGCGTCGCACACACACACACACACACACACATACACACACACACACACACACACACGCTACAACTATCCAATAGGTTTGTTAGGGGACACTTTGAAGCTAAAAATGTGGGTTTAATACTCGACTGTTAAAATAAGTTACTGCAGAGCCATGCGGACCAGAGTTAATTGTAGGTAAAGCTAGTTAGTTTTAATGCTGACATTTAAGTTTCATAACTGCCATGTTCAGCAGCTAACAACTCCACACTGTTTGCTCTGGGAAGTGTCTTCACTCACACATTCTTTGTTTCTCCGGCCTGATGGCACCAGCAGCACTTTTTTTATATATATATTGGGGGAAGGGGGGGTAAAAAAGAGCCACCAGAAAACACAGCCACAAGCTAAAAGAAGACAAATTTGTGTGTGTGTGTGTGTGTGTGTGTGTGTGTGTAACAATGCCACTAATGATATGCTGACTCTTTACTCACCAACTCTCAAACACACATTTTACATATTTATACACACGTTGGCAGAACAACTAATGATAAGACTGTCAATCTCTCTCCTAACTTAAGTCTGCTCTGTGTGTGTGTCACTCACACACACACACACACACACACACACACACACACACACACACACACGCGTGCGCGCGCAACCACACGTATGCTGGCTCGGGGCATTTTGGCGCAGCACCGTCACTCTGCCATACTGAAGAGGCAGGTGTTAATTACAGAGTGCAGCGGGCGCTAAAAAAGTGGACGGCTCGGAAAAAGGAGCAGAAATTGGTCGCCCCTCCCCGCACGCAGGTACGCGCACACGCACACACACACACACACACACACCATCACCGCCTCACACAGCTGCCACCACAGCCACAACAACACACCTTTGTTCCCCCAATTAGAGGCCCCGTAAGTCGCGACTCCTCATCTGTCGTTTATGTTATCCTTTCTTTTTACATGTATTGTTTATTTCCTTTTCATATGTTTATGCTTATGTATGCGCCATCCACCAAGGCAAATTCCTTATGAGTGTTACTTACTTACAATAAATCCATTTTCTGATTCTGATCCTGAGATGCAGCGGTTGTCTTGTCAAACTACCAAGTTTCAGTTTAGACATTCCCCCGATTCATTACTCTCATAATTCTGATGAAATTACTTTTTTCTTGGTTTATTGTGTTGGTATTGAAATCTTTCCATTAGCAAAAGCGATTTTTTTGTACGTTATATTTTGTTCCAGAATGGTTTTATGGAAATATATCTAATTATGTAACATTTGAGTTCAGCTCTTTGTAGGAGAATTTAATAGTGCTGCAAACTTTTAAAAGGTCTGTAACGTCATGATCTCTCTGATTGGATTGTTTCTTCTATGTTGTTCTTTGTTCTGTATTGTTGTCTGATGTTTAATCTCTTTTTCATATGGGGGGGGGCGACTTTGTATAAACCCTTTGGCTTTCTTCCTTCCCTGCACAAATCCACTTAGCTTTATTATTTTGTCTTTCACTGTGATGTTTTAATTTTTGAAAACAAATTGTGGTTATGATTTCCCTCTTGGTTTGGTTCAGCGACACTTGTGGCGACGGTTGGAAACAGCAGCGAGCGTGGCTCTTCAAAATACACAACATACACTATTAAATGAAGTTAACTGTTCACACAGTGCAGTAACATGAGCTACTTAAATTAGCTGGATGCATGGTTCGGTCCCAAAACGCCCCAGTTAGAGAGGAAATGCCGTGAACAAATTCTTTGTAAATCTTTCACCGAAAGAAAGAAGCAGGTCTGCCTTGTTGCTCGATCCAAATTTTCTTTAAAACTTGCCATTTTCAGCATGTAACATTGCTTAGAGGTTCCGGTTAATGTTTATCGATGCGACCAAAGTCTAAAGTAAACACAAAGAAAGCGAAACGTGAGGGACATCCAGCCAGAACTATCCCGTACCCAAACCGTTGTTGATCCAGACTCTGTTAGACGTGACACATGTCAACCACTGGGGGGGGCAAGCGAGCGCGTCTCAAGCAGCTACTCACAAATGTTAAAGAAGAACAACGACAATCTGAATACAGCGTGGCCAAAGAAACTGTCAGCTGAGAGGATTTATCATGTCACATTGTTTGAATGAAGGCGACTACAGCAGACGGTCAACAACGCCGTGCAAACCCTGCAGTCAGTTCCTTGAAGAACTTAAAGCGTAACTCTCGCCCAAATGCAACCTAGGGTCGAATGAACGGACTCCATATGAGGCTCCTTTTTCAACTATGAGGTCAATAATGTTTTTCAATAACGACAAAACAAGAAATAATCCGTGCATTTATATGGAACTAAGCTTTAGGAGCTTTCCATCTTTACTCTCCTCCCTGTTACGTTGCATTCAGAAATCGATTGTTTTTGACTGATAAAATGGCTGCGGCCGGAAACAACAAGCCCTACGCTGAGTTGTTCAAAACCTTTCTTTTTAGTAAACTCTGAACACAACCAATGTTGTCAACGTTTTGGTTAAGGTGTAGAGCCCCTGGTGATACTTGGAGCAAAGTCTCATGTTGTGTCGAGCCTTCTCGAGGGACACTTTTATGCTAACCTCAAAATAGCTATTTTTAAAACACTAGTTTTAAAAATAGCTATTTTGAGGTTAGCATAAAAGTGTCCCTAGCACTACCATTCAAAAGGTCATTTGACCCAAAAACGAAAATACGGTAAATCTTAAAAGTGGCGATTCCGTCCTAAATATGGTTTTAAACGAAAGTTTGACTCGGGTACATTCACAAAAAGACCATAGGTTGCATTTTGGCGAGAGTTACGCTTTAACAAACAAGGAACCTCCAACATTTGGATTAGAAATCTCATTTGTCTTCTAACAAGAAACTCAAAAACATCGCTGGAAACCAAAGAACCTCAGTTTTAAAATGAATGTCCCGCTCATGGAGCTATACGCAACACACGTGCAGTTGTTCTGCAGGATCAGAAACCTTCTGCAATGGCGGAATCGGCGGCCATAGCCATGGTTTTAGAGAGGATGGAAAGGAGCAAGAATCTCGGCAGCACAGTGTCATCCACTAAATGGAGACGGAGGAGGAATGGAGAGAAAGGCAAAGACAAGTTCGACCGGATATTCAATGTGGCATCACATATGGGACACATAAGCTCCATTCTTTATAGCCTGTGTGTGTGTGTGTGTGTGGTGTGTGTGTGTGTGTGTGTGTGTTTCTAAGTAAGAGTCCTGGTGCATTTGAAGGTATGCAAAGCTGGCGACATGTGTAGCCATCATAAGGTCTGTGTCTATCTGTGTTTCATTTTCGGGGGGTGGAGAGGTTGTGGCAAAGAGAATGACGGCCGCTTGGAGTGTGTATTTGTGTGTGTGTGTGTGTGTGTGTGTGTGTGTGTGTGTGTGTGGGGTCCTGAGGGTGCCACAGGTTTGAGGCAGATGGGCTCTGTGTCAGCCATGACAGGCGGCCAGGCTTCCTCTGTACATTCTTGGAACGAATGTACACACACACACACACACACTTCTCTGATCAGGTAAATCTGGAAAGTTCTGGGGGATAAATTCCGCCCGAGGCTGTGAGTTTTGTGACTCGGCCCCATCTGTCACAGATCTTCAGCGGCCTCGGCTGCCAGGAGGGAGCACACCTCCTCCTCTTCCTCCTCCGCCGCCACCTCCTCCTGCTCCTCCTCTTTCTCTCTAAGAGAGAGGGAGAAAAACTGAGTGGAGGTGCGAGAGGGGAGTTGCGTTGCTTTTGTAGTGACTACATACGTTAAGATTACAGTCTGGTATTTGTCATTTGTCGAGTGGTGTTTATCTGTGTTGCTTAGCTGCACGCGCAGAAAGCAGTCAAGGTGCTAACTTCATTTGAAAATATCAGCCAATGAAACCTAAATCCCTCCGTACTGTAACCGCTCAGCTTTCAGGAGCTTTTTGAGGTAAAATAATATTTGATTATTATGGCCTATTAGGGTCTGGGGGGGGGGGTCGTGAAGAGGATTTTTGTTGCATCATACTCACGACAAAGTTATTATGTGATTGTTATGTGATTAAGTTTGTTTCCTTGAGATGACAAAGTCATTATTAAGTGACAATGACATCACAGTTTGTCTTTTTGTAAGTAAAATTCTGCAGCATGACACAAAAACATAACATTTCCACACGATGTATTAAGAATCTGTCAAACTGGAAGAAAATAACGTTGCAGATGCAGCTTGGGGTATTATATCAACGATCAACAATCCAATCACAACTAACATAGTCCTGTTAAAAATCTGGAACAGCAGGTTTAAATGAAGGCTAAATCATTTCTTGAGAACACCACGAAGGATGACACAAAACACAGTTACACTGTACCTAACATATGGCCACATAAAGGTGTTCAAATTAAAATACCATATTTAAAATGTGTTTTCACTCCTATCAACCTAGAAGGTTACAGCTAACAAGCTAGTAGGAAACTAACGCTCGTCTTCTTTCCTAACAAGTCTTCACAGCCGGATTTAAAGACATCGAGCTGCAAGTATGGATGGAATGCAACAATTCAATATGATAATTTATTGTCTTTCGATATTTATATAGCTGGGAGAAAATTATGATTTTTTTTCTCTATACTTCACTAGAAACCGTTTGATGATTATTTATGTAAAATCTCATTTTGTGAAAGCACCAATTGTCAACCCTATAATATTGATATTGATGTATTTGCTTTAAAATACCGTGATATATCTGACCCATTTTCAAAAAGTTTCTATATCAGAAATGTGGGTTTCTTTCAACCAAATTTTTAAACAAAATAACATGATTGGTTCCATACAACGCTCTTCACAAGTTAAATAAATGATCAGTTCTCTACTTTCATTGAATTTGGATGTTTTATTCAATTTTATAGCATGTAAAGAAAAATTGATAATAGAACGTAGGAAAAAAGTGACAAAAACATGGGAAAAGCTTAAAACAAATAAATTGACAGAAACTGAAAAAAGTGACAACAGTGTTGCAACAGGGGAGGACAACACAAGGGTTAACTTATCCAACGCAAACATTTGTTCATGACAAAGCCCTCCGAGCAGCACAGCGAGGGTTAACAGCGGCTCGCAGGAAATGCCTAATTCATCCTCTCTGGTTTGGTTCCTCCCAGAGCTATTTCCTGTTTCAAGAGCCCTGCGAAGCACCGCCAGATCAGCGAGCAGGAATCACCGCAATATAGACTGACTTTTTTTGTTCAGCTGATGCTTTTATCCAGAAAAAGATCTAATGTGCGCAGCAGAGGAAGGAGCGAAAAATCCACAAAATGTCGAGATTACAAGGAGCCAGCGGTGAGGAGGTCAAAGGTCAGAGTCATAGTGTTCGGGGACATGCATGTACGGAGCAATCCTGTAACTCCTGTATGTTAGAAATGATGGAGTGTGGCAGAGGTGATGAACATTAAAGCTAATGTTGCTCTGTGTCTGCTGAGTTGTTAATAGGCAACTTTGCTATTAGCTCAACAAAGTGGCGCCGGCAGCCATAATCCTGTACGCACTGTGCGTACATTTTTTTCGCCGAAACATGCAACGCATTTAATGATAACAATGCGCAAAGAAGCAGCAGCCGACAGTTCTGCTCTCTGCTCTGTTCACAGTCATCATTTTCTCAGTAATTATACGTTATTTCACCAACAACCCATCCACTATTAATCCCAATGTTCATGTTTATGACTCGGTCCGTAGATAAACTGGTTGCTGGACGCTGAGTAGCCTATCGCTGAACCCGCCGACGGAACATGCTGTTTGATTCATGTGTGTTAACATGAGCGTGAACATTGCGGTTATGAGGCTTATCTCGATCATATTTAGGATATGATGTTTACACACAGAGGGCCCTATCTTGCACCAGGCGCATCGCAAAGCCCGATGCAAGTGTCCTTGCTACGCAGTTGTCAGTTTCCCGTCCAGCGTCCACGTCGTTTGAATAGCAAATGCACCTGCACCCATCTGTGGCCCATGGGTGTGCTGGTCTTACAGGGAGGTGTGTTCAGGTGCATTCTGGGCGTGCTGGTCTTACAGGGAGGTGTGTTCAGGTGCATTCTGGGAGTATTGCTATCTTGAGGCAGCGGGAAGTGATCGCGCCATTGACCAACAAAAACCTGGTCTAAAGTCAATAACGCAGCATTTCATTGTTATTTTAACAGCAAATTAGTAAAGTGCGTCTAGACTCGTGCACAGCGCATACAAATATTACGGTGCAAATCCTCCATGATAATAGCAATGCTCAAAGGTCCAAACGCGCCTGACTTTTAAAGGGAATGGGAGATGATCTCTGATTGGTTGATTGCATGTTACGCCCAAAACACACCTCTGATTAATGAAGACACTAAGTACAACCCTTTTGAACCATGCGCCCGGCGCACGGACCCTTTTTTCCGCTGCCAAACTAGCAAAAGTGGATTTGGACACGCCCTAAACACACCTGCACCAGGCGCTTCACGCCGTTTGCTCAGATCGTTAAAATAGGGCCCAAAGAAATCAGGTTATTCATATCTCTGTACAGGCTCGCTGACACCTGTCCTCTCTCTCTCTCCCTCTTCTCATACACATTGAATATTATAAGAACAGCTGATTTCTGGCACAGTTATCCTCTTCTTTTTGTGCGTACAATGCATTAGAATCCTGCCGGCGCCACTGGCTCAACATATTAACTTTACTAACTGCTTGGGGCCAGCCCTGTACGTTGCCACAGTAACATTTGAATCAGAAGGAGGTACATGTCAGGTGACAGAGCGTTTCTGGACTATGTCTTTCATTATGGTTCTTGATTTATTCAGGTTTTAGTGCAAGCTGTCACTTCATCTAGCTACGCTTAATCTTAATGTTTGCTGGATTTAGGTCTCTTTCTTTTCCAAAATTTCCGCTGTTGAGTAGAAACCTTGCATCTCCAAGTCCACTTTTCTCGAATCTCAGAAAAAAACGCCTTACTAGAATATCAAATATCAAGATATTTTTGACCAAATGCCTCGATATTGTGACAATATTGTAGTGTATATGTATATGTGTAGTGTGTGTAGTGACTATCGGTGCTTTCACAAAATATTAACACAATGAGATATGTAAATAATCATCAGTAATGTGGATATATTGATTATTGCCCTATTTCCCGTGGAATAGGGCCAAGGTCAACAGGTAATACTATTCCTGTGTCAATAGGGCTTAAGTGGGTAAAGGCAAATAATATAACAGAGAACAGTCTGTTCATCACTCTACTGTAACGCAGGCTTTAAAACCAGGAAAAGGCAACACTTACATTATATACTCCTATTACGATATCCAACATTTAAGACGATATCTCGTCTCATAACACGATATCGATCTGTATTGATATATTGCCCAACCCTACGCCTTACTGAACCTGACGGCAACACATTTTGGTTTCCTTAAGCTGCGTTTTGAAAGGTTTAAATGAGCCAGATAGTTGTGGCTTTTTCTCGTCTCTGCAGAGCGGCATGTTCCCTTTATACTGAAGCTGCTACATTCAAAATGACCAGAATTGGAGTTGTGAGGTTTATCACAGAAAAGAGGGGGAGGGAAACAAGACAGTGGTGAATGTCTCATTTTTTGGAAGAAAACTCTGCAAACGTTCCTTGGAGTGGATGCGATGAGGAGATAATGAAACAGACGGGAGGTTTTACACGCGACCAAGAATCTGCCAACAGGAGCCAAGCAAAAGCAAAAAAACTACAGCAGAGGCCAGGAGAAGAAGGAGAAAACATGGGCCTCTCTCAAATCATAAAAAAAAAAAAGAATCAAACAATTAAAACAAATTATTGGAGAAAAGGCGGAGGAGTAAAACCCTTTTCTTCTTCTTTTCTAACAAACTAACTGATGAAAAAAGTCTGGGGGTTGTTGAGGACAAATCTCACTAAGAAAAGTGAAGAAAAAAAGTGCACCTTGTGAAACATATGGACACTTGGCACATTTTTTTGGCACGCGCTTAATAGTTCCACTCCGAAAGTCAGATTCTGTGGTTTTGAAGCGCTGCCGCCGCATATGGAAGTGTTAAAGTTTTTGTCACCTTTAATTGACATCATATTGCGTCGACTTGAACTTTGAAAAAGTCGTGGTAAACACTTTCTTCCCCCACCGGTACGCATCGACCCGTGTGGGGAAAAGCCTCCCTGTCGCTGCTGCGTTCTGGTTTTGGACCAGACGCTGTTTAACAGTTTCAGCCAGGAAGGTTGTCGTCTTTGTCTGCTTCGTCTGGGAAGAGAGTAGCTCGCGGTAATGCAGGGAGTTGGTGTGAAAGAAAGGAGAAGCTAAGTGCACTGAAACGGCATACGACATCAAAATTAGGACTGTGTGAAATGGAATAAGTTATCAAAACTCGCTCAAAATGAGGTAGGTTGACTCTCCCTTCTGGGCTCGGCGCAGAGCTTTGTAAAAACACAAGATGTGGGATGTAAAAACTGTTGGTTAGCAGCCGGCTCTCCCTTGGACATTGGTTTTTCAAAACGAGGGGGTGTGGGTGGAGTGACGAGACACATGATTGATTAATGACTTACTTTTCCACTTAAAGGCCACAGCTACTTTTTGCTCGTGTTCATTTAACTTTAATTTATGGGGGGAACGCTAAGGTAAGGCTGGATCGGCGCGCGTCAGCTCACTCTGGAGACAAGGTTGGTGTCAGGAGAGCCTCGGTTGTCTTGGTAGGGAAGTGTGTGTGTATGTGAGAGAGAGAGAGAGAGAGAGAGAGAGAGAGAGAGAGAGAGAGAGAGAGAGAGTGTGTGTGGAAGCCTTCTGACTGCGCGTTTGAGGCTGCGTCATAAATAATGCACTCCATCTAAAAAGGGAAGGCTCTCCAATTAATGCACAGACAAAATGGAAAATGTACAAAAACACAACTTTGCATACAGCAAAAGTCTCTTTTTTTGTCCCTTCTCGCCGCCCTGTTGTGCACAAGTACTCTGTATCAAGTCCAAGAAAAAAGCTAAAATCGGTTTCGTTTGGAGCCTTTTTAAGCACCAGTGTGCTACATTCAGCTCTGTTGTGTTTTAAATCCAGTTTGCGCAAGTCTAGTGTTGATTTTAAAAGTTTAGCATACCAGACTACCTATAAGAAGTTTTTTTTTAACTGTTTCTGTTCTTCATTGTGATCCCATTCTGCTTTTTGCACATTGCAATTTGTTGTTTTTCAACAACTTTTTACATTTTCATGATAGTGCTCTCTGCAGCCCGAGTTGCTTGAAAATTAGATTTTCCAAATGTCAGAGGGACTATTTGGTTAATTAAAGGTTAAAGACATGAAAAAAGCAAGTTGTTTTTGGTTTCTTATTCTCATATCCGAAAGAGAAATATCATCCTTACGCTGTTCTTTCTCTTTTTTTTCATGACATTATTAAATGTGTTTATTGTCTTGTGTTGCTTTGGTAATAAAAAATAATAATAAAAAAGAGATTCTAGGCATCAAGAGGACAAAAAAAAAAACATTTTTTAAGAACTTGAAAGGAGACAAAATGAGCCACATTTGCTGCTTTAAGATGTCAGAAAGAGGAGTGTATGTGATGAAATGTGGAGTGTGGCTGTTATTAGGACTAGTTCCAACAACCTGACAAGTTATTTAGGTATGCATGGCTTACTTTTCCTCTTCATAAAATTCACATTCACTTATTTGCACGTAGTACCTGAACACGTGTTAGTGAACTTCCTCGTCTCTGCTAAAAGCCCTCGGCTCTGCTCAGGTGTGTGTATCCAACTCGGCTGCGGGGGAACAAAATACAAATGCATATTTTATGGAACAAAAACCTCAAAGCCAAACCTAGATATTAGTCACTTTAGTAATTAAAAATGTATATTGCTCTGTGCCGTCTCACATTGTGCATTATTAAAGACGGATTTTTTTTTTTTCTTCCCCTCCTCCTCCTCCTCCTCCTCCTCCTCCTCTTCTTCTTCTTCTCAAACTTACATCGGCTCAAAAGGATTTTTAATGCAAAACACTCCCTCGGAATGACTGTGTGCACTTTGCTCGACTCCTCCGGGTGAATTAGCAGACTTGTAGCAGATGAGGAAAAACACGGTGAATTTGTATTGGCAGGAGTTCCTGCACAGGTGCCTCAGACAGGGTGTGCTGGAAGTACGGCAGACAACATTTGTTGGAGGGGAAAAGGCTGCCGATAGTGAAACACGGGGGAGTACACGATATACCTGGGCTGTAACACTAAAGAAAAGTAGTATCATTAATAGGAATCGACAGATTATCGACCCTGGCTGACTATCAGAGACGATATTTGGCAATTTTGCAGATTATCTGTATCAGCGTTTAATTTGATTACCAATACAGTTCATTCATTAAAAAGGCCGCTACTTTGGCTCCGCTACAGCTCTGTTAGCAGTCTGCTACACAGTCCCCAAACTGTCATTGTATCTTCGTAGAACACGTCGACAGACACAAAATAAATCTATAAAAAGCCGTTTTGGGTTCGTCTTTCCACTTTTCCAACCATCACAACTCTAGTTTTGGTTGAAATAAACACATAGTTTACAGATTTACATGTGAAAATATGTTGGCTCTATAAATGATCAAAATATAGTTTGTGGTGTGTTTAGGGATAGCAACCTCAGAGCTGTTTCATGTAGGCCTGCACGATACGAGGAAAATATGCGACATGCAATAACGTTAGGGGTGTGCAAAAAAAATTGATTCATATTGAAATCGCGATTCAAGCTCTACCGATTCAAAATCGATTCATAAATTTTTTTTTTTCTTCTTTTTTAAATTGTATGTCTACTGCAATCACATGGGAACAGTAACTACGTTTACATACTGTGAATCGTTTTTTTAATCAAGAATTGTTTTTGAAACGAAAATCAATTTTGAATCGAATCGTGAGCCTAAAAAAAATCGATATCGAATCGAATTGTGACATTTTCTGAATCGTGCACCCTTAGATAACGTTGTTGAATATCGCCATAACGATACGACTTGTGATAAATAAACAGATATTTAAGTGTCCTCAGTTCTGCATTTCTGCTGCTTTCAGTCTTCTGCTAAAATGCAACAAATTGCTTGTTGAATTTAAAACACATACAATTAAATAATTTCCAACACTTTTATTGAACAAATTTAACACTGAGTTGAATATAAAAGGCACCACCAAAAAAAAACCAATAACAGTTAGATTTAAAACTGCCGTTTTCTAATTTCTTTCAACTAACACAAACAAATCTCTGCGTGTCTTTCGTGATGTGTTTATTTCACCAGTTAATATTGCGATGACAATAAAATAATGATATATTGTGCAGCCCTAGTTTCATGTTAAACTAAAAGGATCTTACTCTTTAACTAAAGGGTCTATCTCTGTAGGGATCCATCCCATAATGTTGTCAGACACTTAGAATAATAATCTGAGTCTGTCAGCAGCAACAACAGAACTTTTAGTGACGCTAACTGATGCCTAATTGCTTAAATCATTTAAACAAACTTTGGTGTTGGAGTTTGTAACATTTCCAAATTGTTCATTTTGACTAAAAGATTTTGATTTTTACTGAACAGTAAACGCATATCGGATCCAAATATGGGTTCCATCAAATCCTAATCATAGGTATCGGCCTTTAAAAATCAGTGTCCAGTGGCCAGGTTAGCTCAGTTGGTAGAGCAGGAGCACATTTATAGAGGTTTACTCCTCAACGTAGCGTAGTGGGTTCGACTCTGACCTGCGGCCCTTTGCTCCATGTCATTCCCCCCTCTCTCTCCCCTTACATTTCTTCAGCTGTCCTGTGGAATTAAATGCCCCAAAAAAATAATCTTTTAAAAAAAAAAACAGTATCGGTCGACCCCTAATCATTACAGCTGTATCACATCATCATAAAAAGGATTATGTTTAATACAGTGAGCAGAACACAGACTTTACAAATAAAGGACATATTAAAAACATGGAAGGACGGACTTCACATCATTGTTATGACTCAAAAAAAATCTTCTGGAGAATTGAAATGATAATGTTTTATATTTAAATCAACGTATATGTTTTCATTCACATGAAAGAACGCACAGCTAATTATTTGCCATGACAATGCCAAATGATGTCTCTTCATACTTCAGCATTCCTGTACTAAACCTAAAATATTTATTCCTGGGCCAATTAACCCAAATCGTGATAAACGTGACCTAATCGTGGGAATATGTGAGCTGTAAGTGATAGTACTACTTTGTACTAAAGTAAGTCTTATAAAAAGTAAAAGAAACACCAAATAAAACTCAACACCAAGCAAAAACATTCAACAATATACAATAAAGTGCGAAAATCTAATTGTTGTTCCTTTTTGCTTATTCTCTCTTTTCCTGGTGGGAAAAGGCTTCCATGAGTATTTTTTTAAGAAGCCAAAATTTAGGTGAACCAGCACACACAACAACACTTTCCTCAATTCAAATTTCCTTTAAATAATTCACAGCTGAAGGGTTAAGACATTTGCATGAAGTTAAAATAGCGTAACTAGCTGTTAAATCTCAAACAACAATAATTGAGTTTTAAAGAAGTCATACTCACATTTTCACCCTAACTTCCAAACATTCAAATGACAACATCATGCAACCTATTGATCCCGCATGGAACCTATTTCCACACAGTACAACCAAAGGCTACTATACAAATCTAATTATTTCATAACAGTGGGTCCTACATATCTTTACAGTGGATATTCAAAACTAAAATTATTGAATTACAAGCCGCTAATTTCTTCAAAAGACGACCAATTATAAACCAAAGTGAGCCGAGCAGCACAGATGCTGGCAGTGATTACACACACACACACAGAGACAGACAGACAGACAGACAGACAGACAGACAGACACACACACACACACACACACACACGGGTGATATATATGTACTGCCTGTGAATGCACGTGCATGAAAACACACAGCAGTTGGTTTGGTAGCAGACCCTTTCATAGCGTCACATAAAGTTTACACTGCCTAATCTATTACCCTCTAAATGGGATTTTAATTGAATTGGCGTCAAAACGACAAACAATGACGCCTCTGTTGCAATTAATAAAATCACAGTGTGGAATCTATGAGGCTTGATATGAACCTCCATTCAAATCAAGTTCATTAATGTAAATGCAAGCCATTCAAAGAGGCTCCCAATTTTTCAATCGCAGCCCCACCGCCCCCCCCCGCTTGATGGTTTGATTTTTGAAAAGGAGGCCCGACAACAGAGAAAGAGAGGGAGATCAGATGGCTTGGTTTTGTTCTGATAAAGATGAAAAGAGGATGACACCTTTATTTTGCAGCACTATGGATAGAGCTGCCAAGTTAACGTAAGATAATTGAGTATTACAGATGCATAGAGACGGAAAAAAAATACCCATAAATACAGAAAATAAATGGAGGAAAACCTCCAAAAAAGTATTCTTACAAAATACTACATTACAGATTACTGGTTCTGAACTCGGGAGAGCTGAACAAGCAGTTATGTCTATCAATATTGAGAAAGACCATTACTCTTTTTTTACAAAGCGGCTACACTGTTTTGTTGTGTTGATTTTTTTTAAATGAGAGCCTTCTGCTACCAGTGGCTGAGTAAATACAATGAGGTGATTAAAAGGGAGGAATGCTTTAAGCGCGGCGCTAATTAAATGGGTATGCTAATGCTGTCATACTTAGCAGATGGAAGAAGAATTACTTAAGTGTAATGCACATGTTATGGTATTTTCGACATGACATGGAGGCTCTCGTGGGATCGCTTGCTGCCGTCACTTCGTCACTCCACACAACACACACACACACACACACACCTTCAGTGACACCATGTAGCCTGCAAACTTGCGAGTGTGTGACTGTAGCCACTCATATGCATACAGTGACACACACACACACACACACACACACACACATACACACACACGGTACAGATTTAAATCGTATGTGTCGTTTCAGAGTGCTGTCAGTTATTTTGGTGAGAGGAAGTCACAGTTCAGCGTTGCTTCATGTTTGTAGAGAAAGACGAGTGGAGAGGATTTTTTTACGTGAAATGAGGGGGGGGGGAATACAGACTTTGGTCCCACTGTCTTTTCTGGCACATTTCATCACAGATTGAAGTTTTATTTGTACAAACATTTCTATAAACCAGAGCTGCTGGAGAGACCGAAATAATCCGATTGGCTGACTGACTGAAACTCGCGCCAAGAGAATTGTGTCTGCCGTCCGTCAGAATTTAAAACACACATCACACAACTCTACTCCAGTACAGCAGGCATCATTGTGTGCTTTAGTCAAACAAACCTATTAAAAAAGGGAAAGAGACATGCAACTTGTTTCAATTTGGGTGGACTTCCATTAAAGCCCACACTGGTCTGCACCTCGCTGTGTGTGCTTTCTCAAACTTCCATAGAACTCACTTAAATCATGCAAAAGTGGCAACAAATGCTTGCTTATGACTTGGAATTGTTGGGTATTTGTAAATTATAATGTCTCTATCTGTGAAGTGTTTTGAGATTTGAATTGGAATGATATAGTTATATTTGAAGAGACTGTGTCAGAAATGTTTGGATCATCTACACCAGAGCTTCTCAAAGTCTGATCCCGGCCCGTACCTCGTGTTATCAGTGCAAACCTTACCAAGTTTAACTTTTTCTATTTTGAAATAGATGTTCTGTTGACCTACTGTATACACTGTTAGTGATGTTGAATACATGTCAAAAAATGGACTTTTTGTTGCTTTTTTCAACATAATGCTTTTGTGGAAACGATGAAAAAGGTTAGAAAATGTCAAAAAAAAGGCTAAGAAATTCTTGAAAAGCGTAAAAAAGAATAAGATAAATATTTTTGAAAGAACACAGCACAAAAGTAGAGAAACCCGTCTTTAAAAAGTGATAAAAAACATTTTTTCTGCATGTAGGTAACCGTTGGGTACCGGTGACAAATGTCCAGGTAACGGTACCAAAAACGGTGCAAAAGGTTGCGCAGGGAAAACAGAGAGGTCAAGCTGAATATATGTTGATATAAGGTGAGTTGATGAAATGGTATTTTGTTATCGCCAATCGTTCCGGACCTCAGACCTGGAATAAAAATCCGATTTGGACCTTTGACTGATACCTTTTACACTGTAAAAGGTGTTCCTGTTATTTTGTCCACGCCGTGCACATTGGTTACATCTAGTAGCAGAGTGTGTAAAAGCTTTCTAAACTTGGCTGATGATAACGTCAGGGAAAAGAAGTCTGGCTACAGATGAGTTATCCTCTTATTAAAAGCAGGTGTCGTTCCTTTTTTGCACATGATGTGCCGTCCCTCCATAATACTTCACACAGAAACACACACTGAGTATGTCCAGCGTGACGGAGAACAAAGCTCCCAGTCTTGAAAAAAGAATCAATTGAAAGCTCCCCAAATGGTCGGGGAGAGCCGGGGGCCCATCAGTCTACTTTCAGTCCCAACTCCGAACGCCTTCATTATCGTTCCCTGCCCAGAGACCAGTCCAGTTAGCCCGCCACCATCACTGCTCATCTACTATATCTGCATGTTTCCCTAATTATGCTCCATGTTTATTCCCTGAAAGACCAACTTCCAACAGAGATGGCAGGTTTGTGTAATCAAAAGTCTTACTCTCGGGGCTCCCAAAATGCAACCGCCTGTAAATGAAAATTGAATATTTTGGACGCTCATCTGGGGAGACACCATTAGCGTCAAAGACTTCTGACACATTTGTTTATTCCTGGAGCTTTTCTGAGCTGCTGATGTCAGAGGAAACCCACAGAGATATACAAAAGGTAGGATCCTTTTTACAAGTGAAATGAATACTTGTTGTGCAGCCGTTAAGAAAACATGGGGTGAAGAAATATAGTCAAAGCGCAAATGAACATGTTAGCTTCAGAGGAAATACAACTTACACTATTAACATCATAGGAAGTCTGCAATTTCCCTTGAGACAGAAAACAATGTATGCCTTTTTTGGAAAGTCGGAAAGTCAATAAACATCTTAATAACCCACAAGGTCACAATGCAGGCCACAGCATTTAGGAAGCCACGGAAAAAAGCCCACCGATTATCCAGTTTACACAAAATTGAGTGCAACTTCTATCAAACCAAGCGCTTTCTGTTGTTGACATGAAGATCAAATTGGGTAAACTGTGTTTTTTGGAAGCTTTAGGCATGTAGAAAAGAAAAAGTCTAAAACGCTTTGACACAAATATCAAAACAACTATTTATTTTGCATGTCCAGGTCCATGATTCAATATTCTTTTTTTCTTCAAGCACAGACAATGTGACAATCTTGTACAAAGATAATGGGCTCAACTGAAAACCTTTTGCCATCAAATGAATATCACACAGTAAAGAAATCAAACAGTTTATGCAAATCAGAGAGTGTTATTTATTTTATTGTTTTTACTTGGAAAAGTGTCAAAGTCTGGCTCTACCGTCATACAGTTTGTCACATTCTAAAGACAACTTTAGGAATGCTCCGGTAGTAGGACTTCACGATATGAGGAAAATATCTAATTGTGATTATGTTGACTGATATTACGATTGCGATATGATTCACAATGTTGGTGGGAATGATCATTTTTGTATCATTATTGTCATTTTCACCCCAAAAATAATATTTAAAATAATAAAGTGATTAGAGTGTAATTTTTGCGAGGGTCTGTACCAAACAAGGATATTTTCTGTAGTCTGTAGGATAGGATGTGTAGGCTTGGACGTCTCTGCAGCACCACAATACGTCATTCAGAACGGTTTGACACATATTTTGCCTTTAACAAATATTGCACCTCTCTGCGATTTGGATATTGCACTAGTCCATATTGTGATTTCGATAACATTGCAATTAATTGTGCAGCCCTATCTGGTAGCTCAAAGATTACAGCTTGACAGCCACGAAACTGCAATAATGTCCCTGCTTCTATTCCAGCCAGGGACTTTGTTGCATGTCACACCCCTCTTTCTCTCCACTCCCGCTCTGGTCCATTAAAAGGTGGAGGGGGAAAAAAAGTACCGTGCTAACTTCCTCTGAAGGTCAGCGTATAGTCGGGGTGTGAATCCTAAGGTATCCTGTCAACGTTTCTTATCGATTCGATATCATGATGCATCACCTCTTCAATATTATTATATATTGCTACACATGGTTTTCATCAACAAATTCAAGCAGTCAGATATGTATGAACTCCCCTTTTTAATGTATCTGCTCTTGAAAAAGACACTTCCTGAATGTAGCGGAGGCTGAACACCGCGGAGAGCAGTGACAAAAAGCAGTGGCCGGAAAATCAACAAGCAACATCAGTAGGCAATAACCGATTATGGTCTGTCGCTGCATCGATGCAGAATCGCCCAGGTTCGCATCGCGATGCATCGACGCAATGATTAATTTCAACACCCCTAACGTATGGTTTTTAGTAGTGTTTACAGGTTCAAAATGTTTGGACCCCCTTCTGACAAAAACCCGACATGCATGAATTGAATTCCACAAGAAGAGAATCCACAAGGGTCCAGAGGACAGTCAGACAGATGCTTGGAGCCAATCCAATTAACCAGCAGCCTGAAAAATCTATGAACTCTCTGCCTCTGAATATGACAATGCCACAGCATCAGAGCAATATTAAGTCACTTAGGTATCTGACATACTGACACAAAGACCTGAGTCTTGCAGAACCAGAACTGGACCATACCTAGACCCAATTAGACTGAGTATAATTTGGGGCTGGATCCGAATATTCCATCGATGGGCAGGTATTTGATTTTCAATTTTGGGATTTGAATATTTGTTGTTGTTTTTTTTAAAGGTGCATGCAGGCTGAAATTCACTGTGGTGTTTTGTTGGGATTAAGCTGCTTGCTGCTGGCTAATTTATGCAGCGTGGTGAGCAATCATGTGACCGGCTATGGGATTCTTCAGTCTAGGCATCGTGGCGTGCAAGCCCCATAACGTTACAGTAAACAGGAAATATCACTTGCTACCGCTGTCACAAAAACATTTTAAACACTATGAACTGCCCAGGATTGGGTCAAGGTCAAGGTAATTTTATTTCATACCCGCAGGTAAAATTGTTTTGCAGATAAAAAGAAGAATTCGGTCATCCACATAAAAGACATAAGAACATACAACTCTTTCACGTACAAATTTACAAGTAAACAAATAGACATCATGACAGACTGCGCCATAACACATACATATACTCTATCCATATAAACTGTCAAGTACTAAAACTTCTCTCTTATTATTTAGGAATTCAACTGCAGCTGGAACAAAAGTATTCTTATAGCGTCTTGTTTTCCATCTCAAAGCCACAACAGGTGACTGCTTCCAGCAACAACAAAGCAGTAATTAGATTGCCTTCAAGTGCAATGGGAAATGTTGGTTTCCCCCGGTGCTGCCACCGAACCTTCGAAGCTCGAAAAATGGTATTGGGTACAGCCCTAGTATAATTTGGACCCGGCGTGACTCGGGTCCTGGGTTGATTCAGCCATCGGACTCAAATGATCATGCTTCCTCAAATCAAGTTAAAGCTTTTATTCAAAGTGCTGACTGTTGGTGAACTTAGAAGTGCTTCAGCAACATTCGCAAGTTTGTTAGTGAGCAAAGAAGGAAAGATCCGACATTTTGACACTTATCAAAGCAGCTATTTTAGATTTTGTAGCTCTATTGAAATGGTTATTATTCTTCCCACGGATGGTCAAATTTAGAAAATATGAGCATTTTACTTGACAACAATCACAGAGGACAGATTGTCTCAACCAAAAACACTTTGCCATCAAATT
This sequence comes from Sander lucioperca, assembly GCF_008315115.2. Lineage (NCBI taxonomy): Eukaryota > Metazoa > Chordata > Actinopteri > Perciformes > Percidae > Sander > Sander lucioperca. Next base: position 2,232,804 of record NC_050196.1, on the reverse strand, counting down.
GAACATCACAGGCTGATGAGATCAAACAGTGGATGACAATCTGAGGGTGGATCTTTTCTTTAAACTGTCAAACTCTGGGTGTGCACTTTATCACGGGCGTTCTCTCCCACACGCAGCCGAATAAAAGACAAAACAACGTGAATCAGAGACGGGGAGCCTCCAGGGCTGTTTTTTTTTTTTTATATCATGCTCACATTGCAAGTACAACCTGGAACAGAGGCTTAACACGGTGAGATCAGCAGTCTGCCTGTATGTCGGAGGATCAAACGAGCACACAAGGTGAGGGAACTCCAGTCGGTCTGGATTTCCCCCTGCAGAATAGCCTGCGGCACAAAAAAGAAAGGAAGAAAAAGCCCTCACAAATCGTGGGGGTGACAGAAGGCTGCAAGGCACATTAAAAAAATGTCACGTTTGGAACCATTTGGAAGGGGAAGTTAACCAAATATGAGTGCGGCGTAATGTTCCTTTAAGCTGTCATTTAAACTCATACCTATCATCAGTCGTGGCCTTAGCGTGCGCGGGGGTACTGATGATCCAACGAGGAGCGCACAGTTGATTAACTGCGCCCCATCCAAGCGTTGCTTTCTCTATTTCTGTCAGGCCTAATGGCATTAGATCAGTAATTATAAGATTATTCACAGTTCACGCGGGCCTCACTGTTAACTTTTGAGATATGAGACCATTATCTTCTTCTAATCTCTTTTTCTCTGAATTACGGCGCAGATTCATATCGCCGCTTTGACGGCTCGTATGTCGCGGCCGTCCTTTAAAACTGGCACACTATGTCTTTGTTCAGGTTCCTTTCACTGCTTTTGATCACAGACAACTTTCTCTTTTCTGGAGCAGCTTTTGAAAAAAAAAAAAAAAAGAAGAAAAAAACGTGCTAAAGGGAAAGTGTCTACCAGCAGACGCGCTGTTGGATCAGGACTTTGGCTTCTTACGGTAAATCTACACATTTATGGTGCTCACTGTTAACTCGTCTGCATGAAGTGAGAGTGACACTGTATGCTGTAAGCAACAGTTACAGCTCCCTAGTAAGGGCTTTCTGTCCTTTACGTGGCTCAGATCAACGTTTTTTTGCAGTGTGTATGTACACACACATAGGAGTAGATTTTGGGGGGGAATGCAGGGGATATGTCCCGCCCTACATATTTAAAATGTAATAATTCTCTTTCTCCGTGAAATGAAGCTGCCTTCAAATGCGGTCGGAAATGATGATGATCTGACGGAAAACAGTAACTGCGTGTACTTGCGTTACATCTGGGGGGGTTAAAGAACACACAGGGGCCGTGAATAATAAAGATGTGATTTCTTGTGATTTTAAATGTCTTACATGTAGGTTTAAACTTTGGAGCTTCTGGCTTTAACAAATGGCGCTTTTCCATCACATGGTACCTGCTCGACTCGCCTCGACTCTACTCGCCTTTTTTGGTTTTCCATTACGAAAAAAAGTACCTGGTACCTGCTAACAGGTACTTTTTTTAGTACCTCCTCAGTCGAGGTTCCCAGCGAGCTGAGGCGAGCCGAAAAGGTGACGTGAAAGCGACAGACGGGGGTGTCCTGAACAAACCCGCTATTTTTAAACAGTTTAGCCACCTTTTTGTGTTTTTGCTGCCTCCAGCTTCTTCTGAAATAAAATGTGTCTTCTGGCAACAACACACACCTTCGACGTTCTGTGTGTGTGTCGCGTTAGGTCACGGCAGTTTACTACAGCGCCGCTTGTTTACAGTTCTGCGGAGGCTCCAGTCCAGGCAGAGCTTTCGCCGCATCCTACGTACACACACACATGCTGGCTCGACGCACACACCAGCTGACAAATGTATACAACAGGCCACATATTACATAGGCTACGGTGAAAGCTCTGCATGGAGCCTCCACAGAACTATAAAACAAGCTCAAGTGGTCTGATGTTTATACTTGTGCGCTGGCGTGTGCGTCGAGCCGGCAAGACGACCAGCCACGCTGAGGAGGTACTAAAATCTGCAATGGAAAACGGACGCACAGTGAGTCGAGTCGAGTCGAGTAGAGTCGAGGCGAGTAGAGTCGAGGCGAGTCGAGCAGGTACCATGTAATGGAAAAACGCCATAAGTCTCATTTTACAACAGATTTGTTGTTGAGATGTACATGATTCCTTAAAAAAACATCCCAAAACAGGTCAACCTCGTTAGAAATCCTTTCCATAATGTTGTCAGACACTTAATAATCTGAGTCTGTCAACGGCAAAACAAGCACTTTTGTGGACGTAAATACAAGCTGCACAATTAACAATTAACAATTATTGCCCATTAACTCACATTGTAGCTTGTTTCTCTGACTGCCGACAGCAGCGTTCTTGCTTAATACTGGACCAATGCCTAGGATAGTTGTTCCCATCAGTCACTTAGACACAAAAACATGGGAAAATAAACAAAGTTACCCTTTAAGGTCACTTCCTTTAAGCCAAGCCTCCACTGCTTAGCCCTCTGCCTCTCTTCCATCGACATCACCGGAGAGGCAGACGTCTCAGCCTACCCGGTAATTAAAGAACCGGCGAGGAGGCGTCACAGCGGGGAAGGGCGGCATGTTGCTCCCCGAGGTGAAGCAGAGCCACCACCCAAAGACTGCATGAAGTGAGAGTGACACTGTATGCTGTAAGCAACAGTTACAGCTCCCTAGTAAGGGAGGAGATGGAGGAGGAAGCTGCAGCTAAGGGTAGCACGAAGCTTACGAGAAATACAAAAGGCCTGTAGACTGCTCAGGTCTCCATATTATCCAGCCTCTCCCTTCCCCTAACGAGCTGTCCCAGAATGCATGAGCAAGGCACTCAACCTCTTTTTCGGGGATGCTTACTGTGCAGCATTAGGCTTTGATTAGGCCTGGGTACCAAATTCAAGAATTTCAATACCTAAGGACTAAATCTCATCAGCGTCAGTGAGCCAATAAGCATGCAGCATGCTTCTACCAAGATCTAATAATGTCTGTGATTGGCTGTCTAACGTTACTCGTCGTAGAGACACGCAGGAAAAACTCTACGTTACACAGAGACAGAGGGAGAAAAATAAAAAGATTTCAGCGTAATGTGTATGTTGTAATTTCTTCAAAATCTTTTGCTAGCCCTAGACTCGAGATTACAGTGGTGCATGTGATACGATGTAGTGTTGAAGGAGAAAATGTTTTTGAGCTGAAACTATAGATATATTTATTTAAGTCCTGAATCCACGAAATCTGTTGCAGCTATCGATCAAGTTTAATCTTCGCCGGGATATCTGCCATCATCTGTCTGACTTTAGAATAAGTACATCAATGTTAGAGATGTTATAGCGAGACACGGGCCATATTCTTTGTACATATTGTCTTGAATCAAATTTATTTTCATGCAAATAAATGTTTGATTTGCCTTGTAGTCAAAGTTCTTTTGCAGAAACCTAAACCTTGCATTTGGATCAAATTGTTGCCCCTCCAGAACGGCCGCCTTATCCACTGCAGAGTGTCATCATTGGACATCAAGCTATAAAAAAGGGATCAGCCCCCATAAGAGGATACAAGTATTAAAACTAAATGTGTCCAGAGCGCTCACTGCGGACCTCGGCAAGCGGACATGTCTCATCTGTATACTGATACAGAGCAATTAAGCAAATTGCATTAACAAAAGGGCCGTAGGGCCGTTTCTCTAATGGTGTATCTCACAACCTCTGGGTAGACGCGGGACTGATTCACATGTAATTTATGGCCTGTAGTGTAACAGGTTCAACAGCGTTGTGAGGGGGATAGATAGATAGATAGATAGATAGATATGTAGATAGATGGATAGACAGAGACAGAATTCCGCAGGGCGCTTCGATGGCGTCTGTAGCATAATGAAAGCAGGAAGTAAACAGCACTTTGGCCTTGTAAGACTACCTTAAAGTAAAAGTGTTTACGGGCCAAACGGCAGCAGCTGACTCTCTGTGAGGTTAACCGCACCCTCGGAGACAAATAAGCGAAGGCCCTTTTGCGAGGGAGCAGAGGAGGTAAAAGACGAGTGAAGGTAAATCTTTAACAGCTCAATCAGCTCTGAACACATGCGGGATGACAGCGCTGGTTTGTCTAAGGGGCTCGGCTTAATTAGCCTGTGCTTTATTGTTAATGAACTTCATGCAGTTGTTTGCTTGTATAATCAAGGCGAAGAAGCAGAACTGCTAGCTAAGGTGCCAAAAATAAGCTGACAAAAGCACGGGGGGGGTATGGGGGCCTCCTCGATTACCCCCGCCTCCCTCCCCCTCCTCACCCACTCTCAAATGGAAAAGCCAACTGCCTGCTTCATAAAACTCGCTTAGCAAGACACTGAGACAAAATGGACTGTAAAGTTCGTTAGATGGAAATATTAAAAAAGAATTAAGCTAATGGAGATAAAATTAAAAGAAATGAGGCAACAAACACTCCGCACCAAAAATGGCATCACCGTGACAGCTAGGATTTCTAATGACGGACTGCATTTGGGGAGGGAGAAAAAAAAAATTAAATGGCATCCCGTGCTTAAATTTCTTTGAGGAGTAATGATCCGAGAACGATGCTCACTCCTGGCACTCGTGGGGGAGAGAAGAGGGTGGGGGGGGGGAATCTGAAAATAACAAAAGGAGCATGTCCTGGAGTGAGGTTTAGGTAGCATGTGTAATATTACATTGTGATAAAAGAGTCCAGACTCCGTTTTGGGTGATTTAGTCTGATAGAAGACAGTCAGAGGCAGAGGCACGCCGGCCTGTGCTTCTGAGGCTACATTTACACCACTGCTACGTTTTGGTTATTAGGCAGAGTTTGAGCCAAAAGCCATCTCTCCCAAGTAGGGTTGGGCATCGAGAACCGATTCCTACTTGGAACCGTTTCAAAAATTACGATTCCAGTGGAATCGTTTCTTTATTGGAATCGTTTAGAATCGTTTGGAGGATTTGGTTTCAAATCTGATCATGGGTTTCAAAATGTAACATGCGCAAGTTTTGGTTTCCGGAGCAGCCATGCGCTCGTTGTGTTGCAGCCTTGGAGCACAGCAAGCAGCGTTCTAGTGGGGCTTTATTTTACGTTGAAAAAGCCCTGTACAACTGCAAACCACCTTTGAATCAAAATAAAACGTTCCTCTTATTTGTGAAATAAGCATGTGACCCGTTTCAACTCCACCCCTCAAAGAATTGGAAACGATAAGAACCGGAATCGACAGGAAGAATCGGAATTGGAATCAGAATCATTAAAATCCAAACGATGCCCAACCCTACTCCCGAGTGTCCTGAAGAACACGAGGAAGAGATTTGTCACTCAAGAAATCATCACAGCTGGAGTAGGCCTGGGTATCGTTCAAAAAATGTCGATACCGATACCAGACTCGTTGCTTGTAGAAGCAAGCACAGAGCTTGAACTATACTGCTTTGGGCAAGCTGACAAACCGTGTGGGTGCAAAAGTTGCCCTGTCACACACGCACGCATGCATACACTCATACACACACTTATAGGCCGAGCCTTCAGCATTCAGGGGACAGTCAGGAAATGGAGAAGAAAACATGAGAAAACGAGGGATTTCTGCTGTCTTCCTTCCACAACTTTCCAACTTTCTGCGAGTTGCCTCCACTGTCTCCTCGCATGAATTTGCATACGAGGAAACATAGGAGCTTCCCGGGGAGGCCGTCCTTCTGCCGTCACAGTGCTACTTTCCCAGTCTCTATTAAAACAGGCCAAATGTATTACCAAAGTTTCTGAAACAGGATTTCTGCAGTACAGCAGAGGATTAGGCCACTCCTGCTTTAGGATCAAATTGCAATAATTAGGTAGAACATGAAGCCAAAGTACGTGAAACACGTTGGAACTTGACACGCACACAGACGTACAGCACACACACACACACACACAAATCAAGAAAAATATTCCATTTCAGGCAGATTCTCAGAACGAGCAAAATCCTGGATACTGCGAGGCCTTTTCAGCATTGCCAGTTAATCTCCTCAAGGAGAAATGCAAGATGACAATGGCAAAGCACCTCCAATAATTGGTTCCAACAGGCTTACCGTATTAAAACCTGAAATGAGTTCTTCCCCTTTTAAGTATGATCCATTATTTCAATCCGGGGGAGAAAATTCTGTCTTTGAGAATATTAATAACTCCCAACCACGCACTAACATGAAAAAACAGCCCCCTCCTCCTCACCCGTCCCCTTCTTAAAGAGCTGTGTACCTGGCACCGCGGCAAAGGTCCCACCAAGGACGGGCACTTGAAAGCCCCGGTCCTCCCTCTTTCTCTTTCTCCTTCTCACCCCCCCCCTTTTATTTTTTTATTTTTCTCTCCTTTCAGGCTTCAGAGCCATCTTGAAGAAGACCTTGAGGCCCCCTTTGTCGTCTTCCCTTGAAACAAAACAAATAGAATTCAGGTCTTTTGATTGGCTTTAGCGAGCAGATCTCGCCACGTCTCGCTCCCGTCATGTGAGCCAGAAGTTGGGACTTCAGAGGAGCGCCCCCCGACTCGGCGCTCCTATCTCTGCATTGAAATGAGACCGGCAGGTCTTGAGAGGATGTCTGCCAACTTTCTTTCAACACACCAACCTTGTTACAAAATACAGAGTGTTAAAAACTTAATGCCGTTGTCGCTTTTACTTCTGCGGCAGCAGGAGTGGCGGTAGGCTTATTATATCGTCTTAGAAAATACACCTTTTTGGCGAGGATTGTTGTCGTTCCCCAACTGATTGGAGGAATGTTTGAATATTTTTGATTACGTCTTCCACAGAACACACTGCAATCCTCTTTACCGTCCCGGGGGAAATTTAAGTTTTCAACGCCAGGACAGAAGCAGAAGATGACACGTTTCTTTGCCTATTTTTTTTTTTTGGTGCATGAATTTATGACTGTCCTTTTGCTTTGCAAATCTGCAGGAGCAAACACAGAGTTACCCCTGTGTTTACATCCAACACAGTAGAAGATATGAACAAAAGCTGATGAAAAGAAGACGAGAAAACATTAATAAAAACATCAAGCGCAGGCGTTTGTTGCTCGACTGCTGTGTACATCTTTACACAAGCTTGCATCATTATGGTTTGTTTAGTCTGCAGATCAAGCCAAAAATTGTTCAGATCACCAGGCGTCTGAAAAGCTTTTAAGCACTTTATTCGTATAAGTCCTCTTTGATAGAAGATCCATGCATGAGCGAAGGAAAATCGCCGAGATAAACACAACAACTGACATCTGCTAACCAACTTTTATTTTTTATCTCCTTATTGAGGCAATCTTGCCGGCAGAGATCGTCTGGTTTATTTGGGTTGGGGAACCATGAGCACCGGTGCACACCGCTTATTTTACTCCTCCGACATGAAGATTAGTGTGTTTTACCATTTGATGTGATCCCATGTAATGTAGAGCATATAGGGGGTGGAATGACAGGAAAGCTAATTATTGGCTTCAGAGTAAAAGCGGCATTTGGCAGCAGCTGAAGAAGAAAGTGGACTTTCAAGCCTCTAATGATGGTATTTGATATGTACCGATATATTATTGGTACATGTTTCATTAACAGGGCTTCATTGAAGCCAGCGACAACTTTTTATGCGATGTCGGATACATTTTAATAATACTGCCCATCTGTATTAATACTAATAGACATTTGGTGTTTTTTGTCGACAAAATAGCAAAAGTATTTCAGTGTATGTGCTCTCTCTGTAGCTTCAGTGTAATGTTGATGAAATCTTTGATGCTGTAAAACTAAACCCACCAACTATCCTGCTTTACACCAGTGTACTTATTATCTTGACTCCCTAATTTGAAACAGTTCCATTTATGAGTATATTTTGCTTTTTTTTATCAAAAATGTCAGCCTTTTGTTACGTCACCCCCTCTCTTCATACCTACACACATTTCCTGCCACTTTATACTCGCTACAATCTAAAACGATTACTTTGAACAAAAAAAAAAACACATCACTGGTGTATTTTGAGACTCCTATGAAGTCCGTATAAATACCTGTATTTTAAAATAACACTGGTATCTCCCTCCAGCTCTCCACAGCTTACTTACTTTCTAGTAGCAGCCTGCTGGTTAACACGCCCGCTGAATGTAAACAGGTTGTTTCATTTGGGCTCATATAGAAAAACAGCAGGATCTCTCCTCCTGCTCCAGCGAGTTGCAGGTTTCCACAACGACTGAGATTTTATCCAACTGTTAAAAACTGGCAATCTGCTTATTACACCAGGTGGGGCGAAAATGAAACACTCCAAAACACAAGTGCATATTAACACCCGGAGAGCAATTAAACACAATGTGGTTGCATGCAGTACCCCCTGCATTGCACCAGGTAGGGGAGGCAACAGACCGAGCTCGGTCGCTGCACACTTCACAGGGTAATCGTCCATGTTATCTGCGCAAAAAACCAGGGACTCCAGTATGCACAGGTGCTGTCCTCAGCTGTGCTGTATTGGTTAATTGAGCAAATCTCTTATTTCTTACCCTCCTATAGCTGCAATTATCCCCTGGCACAGAAACGTAGTCGGCTGCTTACGGCCTATGCGGGAGAGATGACATCTGAGGTGAGCGCCGCGCAGGTTGAGTGATTGTTTCAGTGTGTTATGGGGCAGCAGCACCTGCCAGTTCAGTGGGTGATTAAAGCTGTGCGACAAACTTTAAACTGGTTTTACTTCAAGAGACAGAAGGTCTCCCGCGGTGTGCACACAGTCTCTAAGTTGGGCTACTCAGGTGAGATTCAGTTTACTTTATTTCTCCCCATGGGGCAACTCATTTTTACAGTCTATCCCATCCATGTAGATTAAATAAATGACAACAATCAAAACATCAACCTGCCAGGCACGACAAGTGCACAGATCAACGGTTGTGTTTAGTAGCCTGATGGATGAAGGAATAGAGGAATTTGCATCGCGATTATTTTTCCGTGCAGCCTGACGGCATTTCTAGAAATTCACTTGAAAGTGCATGGCCAGGTTGAGTTATTTTTTCGTTTTCTTCCACAGAGAGCTGAGGTCTCTCTGCTGGACTCCAGCACACCTTAAATAACAATGTTATTTAGACAGTTTGTGTCCTTCACAGACAGCCCATTAAACCAGCACACAAATGAAAAAGTTAAGACTCTCGATAAGAGTTTGTTAAAAAGTTACAAAAACATTTTCTTGCAGACACCGAAAGAGTTTAGCTTCGTTAGCAAATGAGTTCACTGCTGTCCCCTCCTGACTATACAGTCTGCGGTTACGTTGAATTTCAGCTGCTAGTCAAACACCGTTCCCGCGAAAGTCAAGCAAGAAAGTGTTCAGTATTCATCATGGTGTAGAGAGAACTAGATGCCATGTTAATCGGACACGTGTGGCAAAAAGCATTGGATCTAAGGGCTAAGAATTCTAATAATACAAAGAGTAATATTTGCATCACTAACCAGCAGCTCCAACTTTGGCCACTATGCTAGAACCTCCACACAGGCTACCGCTGTTCTTGGAGGTTTGATGGTCATCATGATGTAAATCTATGGCTTCACTGTCACCAGATCTCAACCTGACAAACAAGCACTGTGGACCAAGATAAGGGACTGTTTTGGAACAGCCTGTTCTCATGAAACATTCGTTCAAAAAAGCTACGAAAAGTAAAGCACTGTAATTTGTAAGCATTCCCTGTTTGTTTCGCTGTATGCACCACATTGAGTGCTGCAGTATGAGAGCGCCGCTGGCTACGTAGGGACGAGGTCGGGGTGGAAGGGTGAGCGTTTAAGCACAGGACTTTCAAGCCAGGGAGTGGAGTTCGCTTCCCGGGGAAAACAAAAGACTTTCACCCAGGAAATGTATGTGCATTGGGAGTGTTTTATTCCAAACCACGATCTTTTTCCTAAACTTACCTAGTCTACAAACTGCCGCTGATGCGACAGAGTTGTGACGGAGATCTGTAGCAGCTTAAACGACTCGCAAGTGCCGCTCCGCATCGTGAAGCTCGCAGCCAGCCGGCGTCACATGACCAGCCGGCAGTCTCACAGTTTCGTGCTATATCTTATGTTTTGGTTTGCATAAAATTCCGTACGATATCATACAGACCCGTTCATGAGAATGAATTGCTTGGAAGAATGGTTTTCCTCAGAAGGCCACTGAAGGGACATCCAACACAAGAGGTAAAAACCTGCAGGAAACATGGAAGAGTTCAACTTTCCCACTAAAACATTTGCGCAGTTACAATACATGTCGGTCCTGAGGATCTAAAGAGCAACAGGTTCTTTTAAGAACCACCACGTTTGCTCGGTTCACATGTAAACAGCCATCACAGGAGATACAAAGAACAATTTCTACATCAGCTGGAATCCACACAGCATGCAGCAGCATTGTAGTCAAGACCAAGTCATCGCCAAGACTAAAGTGTATCGAGAACGAGTCAAGACCGAGACTTTGAGGAGTTGAGACCGAGTCAAGACCAAGACCAGACAGCCAGAGCTGCTTCTTCTGTCTCCGAGATTTACTTTCTTGGGAATGCGTGTTAAGAGGGGGTTAACAGTAACACATTTCAAATTATAAAAGAGTTATGGGTTGCATTTGAAGCAGAAGTTTTACATGCAATCACAGTAATGGTGTTAACACATAAAATTAGACAACGCAGAGGCAATTTAGTGATATCCCGAGTAAAAATGCTACATTCTGGGCAATGTAGGAAATCAACGAATAAGATGCAGACAAGGAGAAAAAGTAGATTATAGCACTTCTTGAGAACATAGCTCTTGAATTGAGTAAGACCTGGTAATAATAGCATAAATTAATAGGGCTGATAGTGTTGGTAATTTTGTAATTTAGTCAGAAAGAATGTTTTTTTTTTACCTTTCTGCTCTGCTGTACTGTATCAGCATCATACTGTATAAAACTCTTTCCATCAGTAGATCTCTGACAAACCCACTTGGCGTCTAAAGTGGCTCTGATTGCAGAGAGTGAATTCTCCACCACCTTTCTTCTTAACGACGCACTCTCAAAACCGCCGCGCCGCGCCTCCCTCCTTCCTGCCGGCGCAGCGGCCGAGCTGTCACATCATATCAGGGCATCGCAGCAGCGAGATAATATGTCAGATTAAATATGTATGGGTGAATTAGGGCTTTCTCAAGTATTATATCATTTAAATTCAAATCGCTCCATCGCTCGGTACCGTCTCATTATGACGCTTGAGAAATTAGCAGATGAAAACACTGTCATACAGGCCTGATATTAAGGCTAATTTACCCCCCCCCCTTCACACTTTATTGTAGGAAATGAAAGAAGAGTTACCTTCCAAAGCCTCTAGATATTAAGAGTTTCGTTCCAAATTGAGATATCCACCTTTTGAAAAATCACGACACCTACTTCTCCCCAAATTACACTTCAAAGTGAAACCTCTACAGAATATTAGTGAGGCCGTTAGATCTGAAGACCTTTGTGTCTCGTGTTGAAAGGCACACACAGAGTCCGACACAGCACGCCTTCAGGCTTTTGTTGATCAACGGCTACATAAGTCTTTTTATCAAAAATCCAGATAATGTTTGACATTTCTGCCCCTGCAGGAAGACAGATAAAGCCCTCGGACTCTTTGGCAGCATGTCCATCATACACGCTAGGTTATATTAGGTTCAAAACAATATATATTCTGACTTATATCTAAAATGCTCTTTCTATTGAAACTTCAAATAAGGATGGTGTGACAGTGACGTGTTGAGTAGATACATTGGACAGGTGAAGTACAATTATAGGTCTGTTTGCTTGAATGTGTGCTTGCCTGTACAAAACAGAAATTAACTTCCATTATAGGGGTGTGCAATTACAAGGTTTTTCCTGCAAAGAGGAATTTTTGGCGCCCCCCCCAAAGAGATTTTAGCCAACCCCAAAGAAAAATCACCAGCACCAAAGTGATAAGAATCGAAAATAGCAATTCAAATCCTCTCTTAATCTGTTTAAGAGCAATATACCAAACAACCGTTGAACAAGCAGAACATAAACTTATGAGAGCTCATCTCAGTTTTAACTCCAAAGTTGGGCTGTATACTGGACTCTGCTGGTGATTTATATTAACATTATTTGTTAAACCAGTTTTGTTAACTGGGGTTTTATTTTCTCAAGCATAATACACAGTTTATCAAATTGTCCAAAATACATAGATTTCTGTCAAATAAGGTAACACAGACTCGCTGTCTTTAGTAAGCAAACCGATCATGCTTACTGTCGTGCGTAGTCCCCCCCCCCAAAGGCCCAATCAGAGCCAGGAAAATCCCCTGAATTAATCAAAATTTTAATTTCGAATATGACTTTGGCTCCTTTTGATCACAAAAACACAGTAATCAAGAAAATTATTTATGCACATTAGGCCGGCTTCACACTGGCTGCGTGGCGTGAGCGTGTCAGCTGCGTGGAGGCCGCCATGTTAACAGGTCAGAGCGTGCACACTGTCTGCGTGACATGCACGTCTCAGACGCGGCTCGAGCCACGCTGAAAACGCGCCGAAAACGAGTGCCTGCTAGAAATAGGACCGACACCTATTTTTCACGCGACACGCAAGCGTGTTGGAAACGTTTCCAGGCAACATAAAATATGAAAAGATGTTTATATGTAATTTTGACACGAATACATTTAATAAATTACATTTTGATGTTTGAAAATCTCTAGGTTTTGACATAAATGCAGATATAAGTCATTTAAAAAAATAATAAATAATCAATTTACATTCCATTACATTATGCAAGTTTGCCAGATCAGGTAGCGGATCTGTAGTTTGAATGAACTGGACAATGTAATGTAATGGACAATTCAGCTTCCAACCTGTAGGGGGACCAAAGTGGGAAAAGTTCTCTAGTGTTGCTTTAACTAACATTCATTAGGAGGTTAAAAAAAGCAGATACATAACGTTGGGTTTGGATCAGGTTCAGGTGTCACATTTGGTAGGATCAGTTGGGTCTGGTGCTAAAGACAAGGACATGGGCCAGGTTCAGGTCTCAGTTTTAACCCGTGCAGGACTCCACTTTGTAAAAAGGAATTCAACTGCATGTACTGTATCTCTGCTTTTAAACCAGGAGATAAAATGCTTTTTTCACTTATGGCACTCAGCGGTTTTTTATTTTTTTTTTATTTTTACCAATTCTTGGGTTATTTTGGTCTGAAAATAGTACTATTTCTGACAATCACACCTGTGTCATCGCCTTTCCTGAATACAAGTCGTTTAAACCTTTTTCTACTTTTCTATCCTAACCGTTTCCCCACACAACACAGGTGAATTACTGCTAAAGGAATCTGCCTTTTGAATTGTTTCCGCAGCCTAAACGACGTCACGGACACACGCCACTGGATCATATTGCATTGTTGTCACTTGACATTACAGGAGTCTTACCATTTTAACATGGGGGGGAATTTGTTTGAAAAAGCCCCCTTTCCCAGCTCTCCTTACTGAAGGTCAAACAGCCTGTGTTAACAGCTTAATAATAACGTCCGCAAACAAATTACCGGCAAACAGCCGCAGTTCAGCTGGGTACGGCTCCGGCTCCTTAAGGTGAGGTATTAGCAAAGCTTATTTATTTTCATTTCCGTGGCTTTTATTTGCTCCTTTCCCCTGTGGTAAAGCAAAGGCTGATTTCTGCCATGATTCCCTCCTTAATTTTAATACCCTTTTTACTCATCATACAGACATTAGAGCCCCCCCAACGAACCCCTCCCACCCTTCATCTCTCTGAAATAATGTAAGTTGGGGCTCACACAGGAACACAGGGCGACCACAGGGAGGACTGTAAACTAGCTCTCTCTCTTTTTTTTTCCACCCTGCAATTAATTGGTGTACAGCCATGTGCATATATGATAACAGGGGATTTTTTTCCTGAAACACCAACCCCCCCCCACACCTCCCGAACAAGGAAAAAGGGAGGTTAATTAATGTAAGGGGCTGCGTGTTCACCGAGATGCAGAGTTTACTACACCGCTGCCATCGCCCCTCCTCCTCTTCCTCCTTCTCCTACTCCTCTCCATCACCCCCCCACCCCACATCCCCTGCCGCCTTAAGAGCCTTGATTCTTCGCTAATGACCTAGTTCTTTTAATGAGCGGTATTAACCCCTGGCTACAGTCGCCCAGGTCTTAATTGTCAAGCCAGGCTGAAACGCAGGGAGACAAGTCCCTCGCCCATCAGCAGGTAGAGGCGGCGCACTACATTAACGCGCCTCATCACCGGGGCCCCAGGAATAAATAATGAAAAAATAAATAAAATTAAGAAAAAAAAGAGAAGGTTGCCGAGGAAACTGGCGGCCACATCATCAACTATGTTCCCCCCCACCCCCTTCCTCCCACCAGCATCCCTCTTCTTACCCCCCGTGTGATGATGACTATGATGATCACCTAACCCCTTCCCCCTGTCTCTCCCCAGCTCTCATTTTGGACTGTCTCCTGCTGCGACCAGAGTAGGGAGGGGATGGTGTGTGTGCACATAAAAAATATATAACAATCTAATCAGAGTGTGTATCTGCTTAAGAAACCTGCAAACTCATTAAGACACATTCGGATAAATTGAGAAAAAAAAAGGCAGACTGGGCCCTTTCATTTACAGAAAATGTGATTAAAAATTCCCCTTTATGTTGCACCCAAGAGGTGTGTTTTAAAATTCAAACAGTATTTACTATTAAGCACAATATAAAATAAATCCAATAACGAGATATAGAAATATAGACACCTAATTAGCACGAGGACACTGCAGAGCCTCATGAAACACTAATGGCTTTAATGAAGAAAAGTCCAAAATAGCACCAGATTTGTTGAGATGCAGAAACATGTCAGCAGCCACGGTGCCAACGCAGCCACGGTGCATCACTGCAGGGAGAGAGCTTCAGTTTGGTTCCAAAACAAGCATCAAACTGTCTTAGAAATGGGACGAAATAACAAAAATACAAACTTGTGAGGTTTTGGGGAACTTTTTTAAAAAAGGACAATAGAAAAGTTCATGAGATAAAAATGAATTTAGTCTTTTGTCAAAATTGACTCCTGTGTTTTTTAGATTACAATAAGATAACAATTTCAATTGTAAGTGAATTCTTTGTGTTGAAATAACATGCGTACATGTAATTAAAGTGAAAATTATGTGTTTTTTTTAGTCTTGCCTTCAGTTTGCATCTTTGATGCTAAGCTCTCATTTTTGTAGACATTTCTGCACATTTCCCAGAGATCATCTATCAATCAAAATGCTGGGGCAATCATCTTCCTTTGGACTTCCGATTAACGTCCCTTCTCTAGGTGGCATTCTCTCACCGTTTGCTCTTCCATTTATCCCAAACAAACTTGAAACCACATCAGTTCTTGTGCAGCAGAGAAGAAATGGAAAAACTTGGACAGAGAATGGTCGAATGGTTGGCTCCAGACCAATAGGGAGGAGGTCAGATGGATTTACCGCCCCCGTTGACCAAATATGGGCGTGTGCCGCACCCTTGTACTCATCGTGTTAGGAAATGAGTCCATTTCCCATTAGGATGCTGCTGCTCTGCCTTTACAGCTGGGAGTATTAGCAGCAATAAACCTTACTGTCAATCTACAGGAGGGCGGGGGCCTCTGTGTGTGAGTGAGTGTGTGTGTGTGTGTGTGTGTGTGTGTGTGTGTGTGTGTGTGTGTCTGCATGGATACAGTGTACTGTCAGTTCATTTCTGTATGCTTTTCAGACAGTGTGTACATGCAAATGATTGTTTATCTCAGTGCGTGTTAGCTTGTCATTGGGCAAACCGTGTGTGTGCGTGTGTGTTAGCCTGCAGACTCGGCCAGTGGTCGGGCTGTTGACGTGACAGCCCGTCGGTCAGATCAGGGGAGGGGAGACCTTGACCCGAGCTGTCCAACCAGCTACGAGCCCTGCAGCACTGGGACCAGTATGACAAGGGCAGTGGGAAGGGCAGCCACACACACACACACACACACACACACACACACACGCGATCACGCTCCTGTCCACTTGCAGACAGGCACACTGTTGTACACACTGGGGTTAGAGACAGAAATGCCTCAAAATACAAGTGTCACTCCTCCTCCAAGAGAAAGAAATCCCTAACAACTGGAGAAAAACAACCCCAAACACACAAGGAATTATGGGTAGAAGGAGATGAGCCCTGTCTGACCTAACACTCAGTTCAGCTGTCCACCATGCTGAGACACAGCAGTTACCCAAACCTCCATCATCAGTCAGTCACAAAGCCCGATTTTAATTGTGCAAGGGTTTGTGTACATGAAGCAAATTCAGGCTCATGGTTCAAAGTAAACCAATTAACAGAGTGATGTTCTGAATATTAACAGAATGCTGTTACACCATTAAACAAACCTGAAAACCTGGCCTGTGTGTTGCAAGTTTGACATGACGTTCCTGTTTGTTCCTGATGAATGCGTTCGGTTTCCCCGGACTGGAGGGGACAGGTCTGACTCACCCATAACCACAGGACTGGACGTATCATCATCACCATCGTCATCCTTTTGTGGTGTTGGGAGCCATCTGGCTGGTTGGCCTCTACTGGCTTTGTCCAGCCTGTTCTTTTCTTCACAAGGTTTGATATTATGTGGGAAAAGGTGGATGCAAACTACCCAAATTCCCTAGGTGTGTGTCCATCAGCAGCTAATTATGAGTCACAGATTTTCCGAGCAGAGATTAGTTGTAAGTTAGACATATGGCTCTGAACTTAAAATCACAGCTTTTTAAAGACTTACAAGTTTAACTATGAAGTCAAGGTGAAAAAAATATATTACTGAAATGTTCGTCAAGACGCACAGCCCATCACTACACTGAAAGACACAAACTGTATCTTTCCTGAGGAGCACCACAATAGTAGGCCTCAAAATTGACCATTGAGTTGAACAAACACTCCCAGATGAATGCACACAAAATGAGGATGAGGTGTTTCTTTTATTTCGTCCACCTCCTCTATGTTCTCTGCGGATCGAGTACAGCTGGGTGCAAATTAATTCACAGGAAAAGCAGTCTGTATAGAGAACATTATATTGCATATATCTGCTCTCTTGCGTCATCGGGCTCCGTTCCTAAATTCTCAGAATGCAAAGCACCTTAAGAAACCTCTGCTGCTTTCTGTGTCATATTGGACATAATAATAATTCAAGGGAGATAAAAAAAAAAAAAAGAAGACCTTTTCTGTGCCACAGTATTCTTCCAGGGCTCTGCTCTCCAGAAGCAATGACACTGTGCTTTTGTGAGGTTTGTCTTCTAAAAGCAATAAACGAGAATATCCTGTCTGAATAGGGAGTCTAAGAACCTTCACGGTAAATTTGAGGAGGGGCGATCCGCGGATGCCTCAGGAGCCACCAAATGCCTTTCCTTAAGCCCTCGGCATTCAGGGAGGAGGAGGGAGGGAGGAGTGAGAAGAAGAAGGAGAAGAAGACACCATTTCCTTTCAAACCCCACCCACACCACCTCCCTCTCTCCCTCCCTCCCTCCTTCCTTCCTTCCTTCCTCCATACCACTGCCTTTTCATTTCTGTTTGAAGTAACGCAAGATGGAACCGCGCGAGTGCCGTCATTACCGCCATCATCACTGCCACTATCATCATCATCATCATCACCACTGCCGCCACCATCAACATCATCATTGAGACCCCTCCAAGTCTCGCTGTAATATTGCCCGTCGTTTTTACCCCCAGTTGTCAGCGCAGGGTACAATCTGTAATCCATGACTGCCTCAGAATTAGAATGTCCCCCGTGAGTTTTATTTTTCGGCTCGTTTCTCTTCTCACACCCCCTCCACCTATCTTTTTCATGTTTTTTTTTCCCTGTTTTTGTTGTTGTTGCCCTGAAGGCTATACCGATGCTCTACGGCCCCGACGTTTATTCCTCCTAATCTCGGTCTCATCTCCAGGCTAGCTGTGACAGATGGTTATAGGCACACAATAGTATTAAGAGTTTGATTTTTTTTTTTTTCCTTTCCTTTTGCTCACCCCTCTGCCTCCACGTCCTCCCCCCTACTGCTTGTTTTCTTCCTCTTCTGTACGACAAATAGCGATCAGACACAGAGGCCTGACTCCTGTGTAGGTAAACTCTGCTTTAAACATCTTTCTGCACGCCGTCTGTCTCCCCCCTGTCAAATAACTCCCCCCTTTGCTCTCCTCCCCCTCCTCCTCCTGCTGCTGCTGCTGCTGCTGTCGGCACTCCAAGGTAAGCTGCATTAACCTCACTGACTGTTATTAAAAAGATGTATTTCCCCAGGTTTTCCCTGCGCCTCCTCTCTTTCTCCCTCTTCTCTGATGTATTCACTAGACACACACATTCTGAATACACACTTTTTGCACATGCACAGACATCGTACAAACAAATACCAGGGCGGCGTCATAAATTCTCAACGCCAGCCACAGTCGGTCTAATTTCAATCCCACCGTCACTCCTGTCAGATGAGAGCCGCCGGATGATACATAGGGGTAAATAAGGCGGGTAAAATTAGCCCCTCCTGTCATTCCCTACCTTTCACCCCCCACCCCCCCTAGGCATCCTGGGAAATTGACTGCACGCTAGATTTTGAAAATTAGCCCCTTAATGTTAGCCAGACAAACAGGGCAGGCCTGGGTAATGCCTTGCCAGAGTCACCCACAGCGGATTAATTACCAATTTTTCACCTCATTTTGCATTTATATCATTCGCCGTCCATAAAGAAGAAGGTGAAATGATTGAATGGTAAAATATGCAGCTAATGCATGAACCTTTCACCCCTTTTAACCTATAATTGTTTACCAATTCAGCTTCACCTGCACGGAAAACCTCAAAAAATACATAAAGCATATGTTTTGTTATCATAAACCAACGTTAAAGAACACATTATCGATTCAACCATGATTTGGAAAATACTCTACTGTTGGTTTATTACAGGACTTAGCAGACTGACTAATGTAAAGCAGTTAAATTAAGTTACTTATTGAGTTTATTTTGTGTGATTACAGGCAGACTGCAGCATGGAGCCACGCTGCAGCTGTAAACAGAGTTACTGACTGTGGGTTCACGGAGGTACAGTAAGGAGCTGATTCAGCTCGTAAGTGAGGAAAGTTCATTCTTTAACCACATCATTACAGCTGAACGGCCTCCAGGTTTCACTTTGGGTGCTGTTCAGGGTTCAGTGAAGGCTGAGGCAGAGCTTTGTTCGGGCTCGGAGCAGAGACGAATGACTGGAACAGTCAAAAGTCTCGAAATGCAGGCTAAACACAGACACACTGGAGTCATCAATCTGTTTGGCATAACCAGCACTGAGGACTGAAGTTTATTCTAAACGAGGGCTCTGCTCATTTTAACTTGATATGAAATAAGAGAGATAAATATTTACAGACCCTTCAGGTGATTTTGGATGGTGGTGGCTGGCAGAGGCAAAGCTTTGAACTCCAGTATCCAGAAATCCTGAAAGGTGATGACAGTACACTACACACAGAGGAAAGGGATCTTACGTTGGCACACTCGGTTTTGGAGCCAGTTTGGGTTCCACGCTTGAAGGACTATACCGATGGATTTAAATGTTATAGCCCAGTATCAACAAATTGCGTTTACTCAACAATACGGATCATTTCTCCAAAGCGTACTGCTTATTTTGAGATTGATATCCCACGTTGCAGGAACCCATTATTTTTTAGAGCTGAAAAACCTCTTTGGGAGCAGGTCGGGATGGATGTTTTGGTCACCATCAAGTTAAAGACAATGCTTAAAAAAACAGACTCTGCTTACAAATCCATGATCACATGATGCAAACACAAGCTTGACGACCAATCAAAGGAGATGAAATGTTCACTGTGATGGATTGGGTTATGTTTTGAAGGGGAAAACGGCTGACAAATGCACCCCTGGCACGCTCCTAAAAAAGGTTTGTTGGGTCATTTCCTGTCGGCCTGCAACCATAGCAACCCCAGAATATAATCTGGCTAAACAAGAACCTCAGTTAGTGGGGATGGGGTGCTCTCCCAGTCTTATTCTACGCTCCCATCCGAAGGCCCGATCTCCTCTGTGACTGATCCACCCGCCCAGTGGAAGCAGAGGGAGAGGTTGAGAGGATTGGGGGGGCGCGCAGAGGTCGCAGAGTCGGATGTGGGCCTGCCGGGACCCGCCAAGGATTAACACAAGCGCTGTGCTCAGGACATATGGCATTTGTCATCTCCCACTGGGAAAGAGACTCTCCCTTGGCTTCGCTGCCGCCGCACCCCCCCCTCCCTCATCACATCTCTAGCCGACTTTCCCTCCCTCTCTCTCACCTCCTGTCGGGATTTAAAGGCTTGAAGTGCTTTAGTTGTTTGCTGTGCATTAAATGCCCCCCCCCCCCGCCGCCACCCGCCTCCTAAACTTCGCAGTGTTAAGAGAAAAATGGTTGAGAGGAGGAGAGGCTGCTGACGCTGTGAAGCCCTCTCAGACCGAGTCATCACAGGAAGGTGTTCGCTTTTAATCCCACGTGAGGAAGTGGACAGGGCAGGCGTGGCGGGGACGGCGATCTCTGCTCTTACAAAGTCAGAGTGGGCCGCGTGGCCTTTTTTTTAGGATTATTGTGCTTTTTGGTGCACATATCGATACTGTTGTGTATCTTTCTGTCTCCATTTACGGTGGCTACATTTGCTGGTTAATCTATGTAATTAGTTCTTTCTATTTCTTCTCATATCATGACTATTGGTGATGTTACAATTTTGGACATTCACGAGTGCTTCATCGTTCTTGGATTTGGGTCAATTTGTCGAGCAATTAGCCACAAATTGAGTGTCTTATATACAAAATGCATGGCATGTACCTTTCTATTTTCTATATTGCAATTTTGAAACAAGAAATCTTGTCGCCTTCGATAGGACTACTGCCATGCTTGCATGAATACAGCAGGTAAGACTGCCAGGAAGTGGATCTGCTTCTCTTCAACAGCTACAGGGATTTTCCAGGGGACTAATTTCTGTGTTGACTATCAAAGCTCTCAAAGCTAAAATGTTTCCATGATCAATAGTTATACTAAATAAAAATATGAGAATTAGACTGGCCAGCATTTCTCTTTAACAAACCACAAAAAACACTAAATGCATCGCTTTCTTTTGCAGCAAAAAAGCCCTTCTTATCTGTAATTGACAGCAGCAAAACTGACATATTTAAATTAAAGTGTCATGAGTTAGACTTTCTAAAAAAGCAGTTTACCATACGTCTTTTCAACTCATTTCTTTTGCCACTACATCATACACATTTCCCCTTCAAGTCACTGAAATGTTTATCAAAAATATAGTCCGGGTACTGTGACCTCTGACCTCCTATTTATTACTTCTTACAAGCTAAATTGAAGCGTATTCTTTTGCTGCCCATGCACCAGCACATCTGCTGAATGCCTGAAAAGTAAACACACTTTTTGTGGGTTTGACAGTTTAAACTGAACTGCAGTTTTCCACATAAGGCAGCTAATTAGCAGAGTGACATTCATGTTGCACAACCTCATGTCCCTTCCCAGAGCGTGAATACTATCTTCGAGCTTCACGCTCGCAGGCAGGTATGTTGTTGTCATCCTCCATCTTCATAAACAGGCATGTTATTATAACATGATGGAGTGCTGTGTTTTTCTCCCAGTACCTTTATTTATGGGACACCGTAATATGCCGGAAATCAAAGCTTGTAATTCGGCGGTTGATGTTTATTGTGCGCCTCCTGTGTCTAGAGACATTTGATAAACAGCGTGTTGCAACAGCAGAAAAAAGGTGTTGGAGGATCTTGTGGGAGCTTGCCAAAATAATACCCCATTCAGCGCAGCTACCGTGTGAAAATGCCTCCCCGCACTGACTCATATTTCACCGCCAGAACGAGCGGTTTGCCGTATGGGCCCGGTGATGAATTACACCAAAGCACATTCCTTATGGGAAATCTGGATGGTGCAGGAGAGAAGGGGGAGCAAGCTCCAGCGACAAATTGCCTTCACTGCCAGTTAGTCCGTGTTCCTTTCCTCTCTCTGTGTTGATGCTGTTGTAGGAGGGAGAGAGTTGGGGGTTTTATTTTGTTAGGTGGAGGTTATTTCGTCTTCTGCAAGACATTTGGAAATCCCTCCAGGTAGTTGAGTCTCTGGATCGGAGGCCGCCAGAACAGGAATTTCTGAGCGCCATGGGAGTGAAAGCAAGCAATGCAACAACAACAAAAAAATCTCTCAGATGCTGATTTGCCCCATCAGCTCCGTCGATACCTGTTAGCAGCAGTGAACAAGCAGCAGTGGGCTGGAGGCCAGACAAGCTGCCCAGTTGGTTGGTTGGACGGTTGCCAGTTTGAATCTCTGGGATGTTTTCTAAGAGGAAGCAGCGCTCACCCACTCTGATCCCGCAGGCTGGAGTGCCAACGAGGGCCGAGGGCCACAAGGATAACCGCAATCTGGAGGATGAACTCCGGCCCTGAGCTGGGCTCAAGAGGGGATAATACAGAGGGGATGGAAGGGTTCAATCCCCTCCTCAAACTACTAGAGTGTCCTTGTGCAAGGCACTAATCAGCTATCAGCTCAGGACCCTGACCTTTGACCTCCATGTTAGAAGGAGAGAAAAAAACCTTCATTTGTACTGTGTCAAAACTCATGTTAGCAGCTTAATGCATGATAACAATATGACAATAAAGCATTACATTTGAAGAAAAAATGGGTTCTTTTGATGTTGTGACTTTGTCCAAGGCCAAAAACTGTATTTTTGTATTTAAGTTATTTGCAAGAAGGAAAACTTTTTTTCTTCTCAACTGAATGGGCACTTCCAGAGACTGTTTTTCATAGAAAGTGGAAGGCCCCTTGGGTCTAGTGAGGGGAAATCTTAATGCTACAACATACTATACATACCACAAACCAAACAAAAATGCATGTTGGCCTTGCAGTTCCTCTGCTATAAGCTTTTCCATTTGGGTATAGCAAATAGGCGAAAATCAAACAGAGTTTAACAGATTTAACAACATGTTTCAGTATGTTAACAGTTTGGGGAAGGCAGTTTCTCCTCACATTTGCCAAGAACCTGTTGCCCTCTCTCCCGATGTAAATCGGATTCTGATAAATGTGATCAGTGACTTTATAATTATTCTGGCTTTTATTTAAATGTTTGACTTATTCCTCAGCCTGTGTTGTCTCTTTGGTTCTTCATGAGCACCTCCATTCTCTATTTGGATGTTCACCACACACACAGACAACAGCAAGCTTACAGGCCCCATCAATGTGGAGGGATTACCAGGCAAGAGCGCTTTCTCCTTCGATCCCAATTTGCCTCTGAATAAATCCCAAATTTATGAGCATGTTAGCAGGCGTAATCCAGCCTTGATTCGCTCATTTCAGGCGCAAAGGAGGAACAGTGAGAGAGAGAGAGATTACCAACTGGGTAGTTGTTGTCAGCAGCACCAGAGTAGGTGGCCAACAAATGCCAGAGAAACATAAAAACATGCAACGCCGCCCGCGACGGCATCTCGAGCGAGGCTGATGTAGACGAAATAGGTGGTCTCCGCTCTTGTTGTTCTTTTTTCTGATTTATTGATATCCCTCACTGGGGAGCTTCGTCTTTCGTCAGACTGTCAGGGCGCACGGTGGCGACGAAAGGAGGGGGGGCGGTGGGAGACAGAGAGAGAAAAAGAGTGGTTATTTCTGCTGATAGGGCATATTTTCTGTCAACAGTCTCTGGCAGATGAGTGTATGTGATAATACCGCTGCCAAGGAAAGTCTCTCAGCTCTTCAGCCTCCGGAAGAATATTTCTATCTCAGCTCAGGGCCGTGGCTCCTCTCTCCCCTCCTTCCAGCTTTTATAATTCAGTAAACTGAAGTAATTACCACAGAGGCATGCTCAATAATTACAAAACGCTCTGTCACGGTCATGTAGGTAATGGTATATCTTGCTCTGCTGGCAGCGATAACACAGGTGAGACGAATGGCAGAAAACAGATCTGATAGCATTGTTATGGTAAAGAAATGCCATTATGATGAAGGGTAGCACACTGCTACTGGGGGGGGAGGGGGAGATATTGATATTGACTCATATGTTGATGCATGTGTTTTCTCTTCTCTACGCAGGTACAAAGAGTAGCTAAGTGACCGCCTTGACATTTTGTCCATTACAAAAGAACAGACTTCCAGCTTTGTGTTTATCCTGCTCATGTCTCATCTCTCCATCTGCAAATCGGCATGAAATTTGCTTAATTATCAACCGCAAATCAACAAAATATTAGGTGTTGTTTACTGTAATCCCATTTTGCTTAGTTTAATTTCCTCGACTCCTCTCCTGGTGGCATGGTTATTCAGGATTGGACATGGTGGCGTCTCGCAGATCCCAGCTATCCAGTGCAGCTTCCGTGAGACGACGGCAAGAACGCACCACGTAATTAGCAAAATGCGGCCCTAATGCTCGTCTCCTTGAGAGTTTGACCCTATTTGTTTGTGCCGAGGTAATTTCATTACGCCCATGCAATTCCCAGGAGCGGCCGCGAGTTAACGCTAAATGCTCACCAGAGAGGGGATAAGTATTTGGCAAGGCATCAGCAAAGAGAAGAGAGGGAGCGAGCGGCGAAGCTCAATAACACTTCTTTCATGTTGACAAATTCCATTAGTGCGCAAAGGCTGGCGTTTGTACTCCATTTTATTTATGATAATGCTCAGGCACGGGAGGGAAGTGGCATTCATCAACCGTGCCACCTATGTGGCCTGACAGTGTGCGGCATACGTCTGTGACTCGTACAGAGCACTCAGCATCACCCTCTCACCACGGGCCTGCGGAGAAGTGAAGGTGGCATCCGGGTTTTTTTTTCTTCCTTTTACAGGCAAAAACATGCAGAATGATGAACATCTAACATAAAATGATGAGCTCTGACATTCTTTTTTAAGTGTTCATTTTTTGTATTATTTACTACAAGAGTCCAAGAAGGCAGCAGGTAAATTGTTCACTCATGAGAACCAAACTGATCCTGGTTTCAAAGGGCTCAAATTGAGAGAAAGGCAGTTTGATTCGTTGGACAGGACAAGCAGAAAGGCGTGATCTCATTTGTCTCTGCTGCCAACACACCTGAAGTGTGACTCTTGTCACCCTAAGGAGTGCATGACAATGCTCCGAGAAACCGGAGGCGTCTCGTTGCAGGTCATTTTGCTCTCAATCCCTAGATTAGCCGCTGGGTGGTGGAAAGAGGTGTGATTATCCACACTCCCCGAGGAATAACAGAGGGTTAGGGTTAACAATGTCGTCCCCCTCCCTGTTACCACAGTTCCATTTAGCTCATTTCATTCTTTGGGCTCACATACTGGTGAGTCTGTGTTCTTTGCATTTTTAAAAGTATGCGATGCATATGTATTTGATTTTAAAACAGAATAAAACCAAACCAATCACCTGGCAATCAATGGCTGCTTATCCTTTATGAGGTATAAATAAGCCAGCATCCCCAGAGTGTGTTGGCATGCTGATTAGGGTCCTATAAACCACCTCCAGGACCCGTGGGATGTGGTGGCCTCCACGGTGTCTGCTGGCAATGTGAAACGTTTCTGTTTCAATAAAATATCATGATCACCCAGCCTGCATGTGTTTTTTTCTCATGCATGTGGCTTTATTTGACTGTGACTGTAAGTGTGTTTGCAGATGCCTGTGTGTTCTGCATGCACGTATTTAATTATGCCAAGTGTCCTATGCATGTGTATGCGTGTGTGTTTTGGATGTTCTGGGGGGGGTACATGCACACACAAAACACTGAGGTTGGAAACATTCTGATGTCAACAGCAAAGGAGCAAGAAATAGGAAACACATTTAAATCTCTGGCGCTGAGGACAGTGTTCAGGAGCCAGGCAAAATCACGGCGCGAGCCCAGCATCGCGTGTGACAGGGTGCATCGTGGGATAGCTCTTTATCCTCTGCCCGCAAAACAGCAATCGGGAGAGGTACGTCCCATCTGAGGACAGGGAGTCGGCGCAGGTTGTACCTATTAGGGCAGCTTAGTAACTCAAGAAGCGGCAATTTAAGTCTGAGAGAAGGGGAGGGAGGGAGGGAGGATTGGGGAAGAAAGAAAAACTAATGCCACAACTCTGAGGGCTCCCAAAAGACAGCTTTGAGGATTGGACTGGATGACAGAAAGGCTCGTCATCACAGAGGTGGGTATGAGCGCTGGTAATAGGAGGACTTGCTCCATGCCAGGCGTTATTATGGACATGTTGCACCCAGCGAAGTAGAGGCCTCCTTTTGTCTGTTGAAAGCTACATCGGCTCAAGAGTGGGAATAAAGAAACCAATTCTGCAACATGCAGATGGAAACGTGATATACACCAATACAGAGCTCCAGTTTTCTCTACATTTCAAAGCATTGTTGATTCTTGTGTGTCTCTGAGACACAGAGAAAGGGGCATAATAGATGACAAGGGGAAACGTACCAACCTACTGTACTTTTTTCCACTCAGTTTTCAATCTTTTGTGGTTGGCAGCAGGGACAGAACCCAGGAAACAGTATCCTATCACTTAAATGGTTAAGTATTTTATGAGTAAAATGCTTCCAAATGTCTCTCAAAAACCTTCCAGACCACACCAAAGACAAAATGAGGTAATATTACGTTTCTGAAAAGTCCCCAGTATGATACCCTGACTCTGCTGTAATTGCATCAGAAAAATGGTGCGCGAGTCTCTCTCTGTTACATGTCAGGCCATTTGACTTGGCAAAAGCTGCGCTCATTAAGAGTGTGGGAGAGAAAACTTCTCAAATTTTTCCCAGCTGAAGGCTTTGTGTGCATATAGAGGAGAACACAACATGCAGAAGTACAGTATCCCCCAAAATCATCCATATGTCCCCAGCACATTGCTGGCAAAGAAAGTAGCCTCCATGCTAACACTTAAGCACACACAAAGTCAAGTGACATATGCTGCATTTGTCTGATATAAGGGTTACAATTACAGGAAATTGCAGAACGTTTACCAATAATGTGGTAAATTTACATGGGATTTAACATGCATTTGGCACATTGTGATGTACGTTAATACACTTCAGAGAGGGACAGTAGGCTGCATGCTGACACTACACAACCACTGAGGCGTAGTCAGGAATTCTGGCCAGAAAAAATAAAGCTATCATTTTGACTTTTCTGGGAGTTTTGTTGGCCCTTTCCAGCTGTGGGCCCCTGGAAGACCATCACCACCTTTCACATGTTGGATGATTATTGTAACTTGTGTAACTGACACTAAAAAGACGCATGGTGGACTTTAAAGTGAATGCGTTGGGGAACAGGGAGCCAGTGGAGATTCTGGAGGATGGGGGGGGTGATGTGGTCACGGGAGCGGGTGTGGGTGAGAAGACGGCCAGCAGTGTTTTGGATGTATTGAAGTTTATTTAAGGCTTCTGCAGATGAACCATGGAGCATGCTTTTGCAGTAGTCGATTCTAGATGTAATGAAAGCGTGGATCCGAGTTTCGGCAGCAGAGAAGGGGAGTGATGGGTGGAGACAGGCACCGTTTTTAAGAAGGCAGTTCTGGTGATGTGGTTGATGTGATGTTCAAAAGTGAGACTGCTGAGGAAAATGACTCCGAGGTTACGGATGTGCGGGGATGGAGACGGGGTGGAGTTGTTGACGGAGAGACTGAAGTTGTGTGGCTGTTTTTTGGGAGAGATTTGGGGCCGATGATAATCATGTCAGACACGTTGGATGATTATTGTAACTCATGTAACTTACACTAAAAAAGATGCATCAGAACCATGTTTCAGTGCGAACGCAGCCTAATTCACAAGTCAGTTATTGCCACTACAACGCTATCTTACAATACTTACAATATATCAATCTTTAAATATCCTCAATGATTCGGAGGCCCCGCCCCCACCACCAGCCCCCTCAGTCTCCATGGCAGCCTAATCTACTGCAGATTTACAAAAAATTTTTTATCATGAAACAGGCATTCCCTGTAAGTAATCCCCTCCTTTTTTGCATCTAGAGCCGTTTTTGCGTCTAGTTATGTCAGGCTGTATTTTAAACAGTGCTAATCATATACCTTTGTGGACACTTAATTAAAATTACAAAACCAGTTTTAATCAGTGGTCCAATTAATATGTAAATGTATGCAAATGTGGTAAAACAAGGTGGTGATTAAGTTAAGGACACTATTTCATGTCTTCCTTAAGTGTGAAAACAAACCATCTTTTTTCCCCTGCCACCCCCCCTCTCAACCCCCCCCTCCCCCAACATCCATGATGGATTGTGATGTTTGCCGGCCACATGCTGAGTTAGGAAAATACCCTCTGTGGTATCATTTTAAAAAAAAAAAAAAAGGGGGGAGTACAGGAGAAGACGCAATGTCAGAGCACAGTTTTAATAATTTACTCCCACACAACACGTACAGAAGCTGGAGCTTACATGCACCGGTGTTCATTCCCCTAAAGGTCAGTGCAGTTATATACTGTCTTACACCATGAAGTAAGTGTTACGGGGTGTGTTTGAAATTCAAGGCAAAGTTTTCCAGGCTTGAGGTGAGAGTTGACAATTCTAAACGAGCAGACTTTCAATTCTAATTAGGCCTCGGAGATACGGTGGTCTTTCAAAGTGGTATCTGAAGGGGCTGTGGAGGAGCGTGGGGGGTGAGCAGGTAATAATGAATCTGAATCGGAGTGGATATTAAATAACTGTGGGCATAGAGAGTGAGAGAGAGAGAGGAGAAAATTAATTTACCCTGCCAGTGAGGCCTGCAGTGCTGGCCAGATCGAGGTGAGTGCAGGTCATCAAACTTTGTTGCTTCTGAATTTATGCACTCTGATAGTTTTATAAATACAGTAAAATAATTAAAAGCGTTATTAAAACTACTGAGGCCATATCTCCTCATATATCACCCTGTGTGTTCTAATATATGAACCTCTGTTTGAAGAGCTTTGTACAAACATTTTACACCTGACAGCCAATCAGAAACAAGTATTTTCTGTGGGCATGGTACATATCATTTAGGCCTAGACAGGTACAAGTTGGAGCATAAGTGTCTAAGTAATGATCCAAACATCGGATGATCATGTTGCAGACTTTGTCAGGTTGTCTGATCAACTGTGGATGAATGTCACAGGGGTGTTCCGGGCCAATACATGACTGCCTTATTTGGTTAGGGATCGCGGTTTAGAATCCTACCTAGAAGTGGACAAGTCTTGGGTGGGATGGTAATGCGTCGTGAGTCTAGCAGGGCAACCAGACATGCTTGATTGGGTTAAACCGTGCATAGCAATTTTAGCACAAGTAACATCTCTTTCGAACTTTGTTTCCTTCTATACTGGAAATACAAAGGCAAGTAAGGCAAAAACAGAATACATTGTACAATATAGGTTATATACATTACATGCTATTTGGAAGGTTATTTACGCCAGTGATGTTGTATTAAAGCTCGGTGTAGCAAGTATTTTGTAAATAATTAGGGATGCACCAATGCATCGTATGGACATCGAAATCGGCCAATGTCTGCCCTATCTACTGTCATCGGCAAACAAGGTGACATGCGCCAATGGCAGTAGCCGATGTTCATCTAGTTTGCGTTGCCTTAATGTTTTGTTAAATGGTATGACTCATACAACAGCAGCCTACCCAGCTTCAAAAAAGAATGTTCAAGTCTACAACAATTGCCTAAAAAACGGAGAGATGAGGACAAAAAGAGGCCAAGAGAGCACAATGCGACAGAGCGACTCAGCCCATGTTAACCACAGGATTCGAGAAGGTGAAATCCCTGCGACAGCGCAGCTTACTGGCTGATAGCATGCAGCTAAAGACACAGGTTAACGTTAGCTTACCTGTAGCCTGCAGCTTTACTATATACCAGACACTATGACCACAGGTGGAGTTTGAGATGACTGAGAAACAACAGAAAATCCTCCTGCTTCCCTGAAGTCACCGTGTGGCAACATTTTACCTTCCCTGTGAGTTAATGAAACAAACAACGAAGGATCCGACGGGCTCCGACGGGACTCCATGCTGCCTTCAGGTACACTTGCTAATGGTGGGGAATTTCTTCTCATTCACAGTTAGTGTGATGAAGATGGTTCAATATTTATTTATTTTTTTTATAATCGACATTTATTTGTTTACCTGGGGCAAAAGAAAACATCGACATAGGCCAAATGGAAATTCTACACATAGGTAGAGAAACTTGCAATCAGTGCATATATACATATATACAGTATATACACATCTGTATTTATCCACACATTTTAAAATTGGAATGCCAAAATACTATAACTCTTCTGGGGCCAATAAAACTATTGTTTTAACTACAATGTCTATCCAATCAGCTTTGTTTGAGAGTCAAAAAAAAGGTCTCTTCTTAAAATGTAATTCATATCAGACGTTATCCACAGCAACGTACATCATCTGAAGCCCAGTTATCATAAAAAGGGTCAATAATAAAAAAAAAAAACACAGATACTGCCATGAGCAATCATACAGTGGTGGATATTAGTGCAACATCACAAACTGATTCCATTAGTGAGATGAGCTGTGCGGTTATCGAGTTTGTGTATAAAATGTGTCTGTGCATGCATGAGGTGAATTTCTGCATGCATGCTTGCCTTCTTACATTCATGCGTGTAAACATGACAACAATTTTGAGCAGAAGATTGTGTTGCCTGTGTGTGTGTGTGTGTGTGTGTGTGTGTGTGTGTGTGTTTCCATGTGCGTATGCGACGGTGCAATTTACTTGCTAACTCGTGGTTGCATGCTTGTTTTCTTCCACCCAGCACAAATACAATTTTATGTAACATTTGTCTACTCGCTCTGTGTGTGTGTGTGTGTGTGTGTGTGTGTGTGTGTGTCTGTGTGTGTGCGCATGTGTGAGTGTCTAGCAGCATGTGTGTGTCCGTGCATTCACGTAAGAAGTCAAGCCAGCACGCATGCACACACAACTTCAATTTTATGAGCGATTTAACACGTGCGCGGGTTCAGTGCATGAGTACGGCAGCTTACGGGCGGGGGCGCGTGTGTTCAGCACACAAGGTGGGCGAGATGTTGGAAACAGCTTGTGTCATCAAGTGTTAGCAACCTGTAATCCCATCTGAGCCGTGAGGATGTGTAGCCCCGCCACCCCCCCACAACACTCTGGCTCCCTGGGGCTGAGAGTGCAACCTGCGCCCCACTGATACCTCCGCTACACAGGGTTTCCAGGTGACTTACACACATAAACACCAGGAGGGGGGTCTCAGCTGTTAGCGAGGTGAGGCTAGTCCCTGAGCACAGGAAGATGATACTGACAACCCCAGAGCAGGAGCAGGTAGCTACACCGGTGGCAATTCATTCTGCCTCACAAGGCTGACAAGAGGCAGCCGCGTAAGCTAAAAAAAAGACTACACCAGTGCTATTGCATGCATGCTTGCATGTTTGCTGACTTTACTACTCTTCTCAACTTGGGCCTCTGTTACACAACGTTTCAGTGTGTCACAGATGAACATTTCAATGATGTGCTTGCAGCCCCATTCCACTGGCTCTCAATCCGATCACCCGATGATGATGATGTCTTAAAGGCAACTGACTCAAGAAAATCTTGGAAAATGAAAAAAAAAATGAAAAAAAAAAAACGGTGCCATTATCCTGTCATTACTGCTTGTGGCTTGAGAGGCCGCTGTTTATCGGAAGCTACATAGTCCTGCATCGTGTTTGCTTTGCATGACTGCTGATCATTTCCAAAGCATAACAACATGATTTGCTGGCTTAGTTTCTGCATTTTCCTTCATAATCAAGTAAACTCATGATACCATTATATCGCAATCGGAATATTGTAAATTGCAATCGCAATATGACTGTCTCTCCAAATCGTGCAGCCCTACTTTACACAGACGATAACAGATGTTTAACAGAAGCAGTGTTAAATCTGATTGGGCTTGAGAGGGACAACTGGAGGTTTGCTTTCTTTCCAGGCAGTTTACGGACAAAATCCAAGATGTGCATCACAGCTGGACTTGGTCCTGATTGGCTCCCACCACTAAAGAACGTCTGAAATATGTCCAATCAGGCCAGTTTGCAGCAGCTAAACTGGAAAGCCTCCACTCAGCAGGGTTACCTCATTTGAATTAGTGGAGCGGCTGCTGACGGCCAATCTGGATCGAGCTCTGTGAGGACTTTCATTTACTTCAAATATTTTGAACCGAACGTGACTGGAATTAACCCTCCTGTCCTGTCAAAAGCAAAGCTTTTTTTTAAGTGGGCTATATTTAATTTTGTAACATATAATGGTACTACTTTTTATGTGAAATTAGGGCTGCACAATTAATCACAATTGGGGGGGGGTTGTTGGGGTGTTAGTGCTGAAGAGACGTTCCAGCCTACAAATCCTATCCTACAGACTAAAGAAAACATCTTTGCTTGGTACAGATGCTCGCATAAGTCACACTATAATCACTTTAATTTAAATATTTTTCAATGAAAATGAGAATGATACAAAAACGATCATCCTCTCCAATATCGTGAATTATATTGCAATCGCAATATCAGTCAAAATAATCACAATTAGATATTTACCTCATATTGTGCAGCCCTTGCGTGAAATCTAAACTCTTGTCAATACTTTTGGCATTTAGTAATTATTTAATTTTTCTTGGATTTACTTTTTTCCTTACATACTGAAAGGGCAATATCTCTAGATACAAATGCACACATCTCTTCAGAAATGAGAGAGAGAGAGAACTGAGACAAAAGATTTTACTTAAAAAACCATAAAGATGTGAATAGTAAAAAGGATTTCTATGCAGGTCCCTTTAAATTTCTAAATCCTTTTTTTGTGTGCAGATGCCACATAGAGATCTGTAATGAGATAATACTGTTTGAGAAGAAAAGATATCGAGGTGATGTTTCATTCAACACTGACATCAAACGCACAACTCGGAGACAAAATTATCACCTGCAAAGAGCCGTGCTGAGAAAAATGCTGTGGTACGAATCACAAACGGCAGAAGTGTTGAAAGGTATTTTTCTGTCTTTGAGAATTAAATGTAAAAATGACAACACTTCTTCAAATTAGACAGCAGGGAATGTGTTTTTTCCTTCCATGGGGAAAGCACCTGACTACACGACTGACAGTCTGTGAGTCACAAATCTTAAATTTGAGGTGTCACAGGTTTGATCCCGACAGGAGAACACTAAACCCTTCACTGCTTTTTTTTATACCTTTGTAATAAATTCAAATTGTTTCTGAAATTCATAAACTAAGCCCTTTATTTATACTTGTAGCGATGCATTTATGACATATGATCACTGGCTTTGAATAGATTTGATGTGCCTTGGGGTAATGAAACTGTGTCTGTACCTAAATGTGGCCATGACTTGTATCATTTGACAATTAAATTACATAGAGATGGATGCCACGCAGAGTAAATACCTTAAACATTTCCTCACCAAAGGAAAAAAGCTGCATGAAGGTGATACTAATGGTAGGCTGGCAAGTCCACAGAGATATCCACTCAATAGGCAATTTAAAAATGGAAGGAGGAGGTTTGACTAAGCAATAAAAGTGTCGGACTGCCAGCGAGAGCAGAAACACAGAGCGGAGTGAGGTGGTGGTGGAAGGGGGGGGGGACCAATTATCTTATTTATAAATCAACAGCAATTCCACTGATGACTTGATCTTAAATTTGATCAAGCTGCAGGTTTTGAAGTCCACTAACCCAAAAAAAAAAAAAAATCATTAATCTAATTCCCCTTATTGGTAATAATCACGAGTGTCCCTTTGGCCTGCACTAATCAGAGTCCCATTGATTTGGACTCGAGGACTGCCTTCAGTGTTCACAGTGTTAAAAGCTGGCAGTATAGAGCCCTGAGCTTAATTGTTCATACTGAACATGTAACTCAAAATAAATGGCTCACAAATACAGAGATCATCTTTTTTCAAACAAGGCCAAACATCTCCAGCCACGCTGACAGCTCCGTAGGGCTGGGCATCGGTCAAAGATATTCAATACTAGTACAGATACCAATACCGTAACTTCAATAGCGGTTCCTGAAGATACTTTTTTCGATACCAATTTTATAAAACAAAAAGAAATTACAACATACACATTACCGCACAAATCTTTTTATCTATGTTTCAGCTCCTACTGTGCGAACCGTCTCTGTGTAACGTAGAGTTCTTCCTGCGTGTCTCTACGACGTGTAGCGTTAAGACAGCCAATCACAGACATTATTATATCTTGGTAGAAGCATGCTGCGTGTTTATTGGCTCACTGACGCTGATGAGATTTACTCCTTAGGTATTGAAATTGGGTATTGAATGACGAGGCATTTTTTGATACTCGATACATTAGAGGCAATTCGGTCGGTGCCTAAAAATCGAATTCGGTACCCAGCCCTATAGCTATGTGATGCTGTAATGCTCACTGTAAAGAAAATTGAACTGTTATATAAACCCAAGTATTGGGCAAACTAAATTTTTTACTTCATAATGGCACTAGATGAGAAGTAAATGGATCACCAAAGTTCACAAAAATCAGCCCCACATTGCATTTCACTCAATAAATGTCAACCTGCTGGTGGCGCTAGAGGAAAAATCAGTGTCAGGGTCAACAAAGTTGGATACGTTCATCCTCTGGGAAACATGAATGTCTCTACCAAAACTTGTACCAATTCATCCGGAAGGTGTAGAGATATTTCACTGGATAGGAGGAACTCTCCTGGTGGCACTAGATGGGAAGTTGGGCAATTATCATTAGGATTCATCCTCTGGGTTCCATGAATGGCTGTGCCAAATATCATGACAATCCATCCAATAGTTCAATCACCTCATGGTGGCTCTAGAGGGAAAGTCAGGGGATCACCAAAGTCGTAAAGGTTTATCCTCTTGGCTTCATGGATATCTGCCAGACACATTGCAGAGGCCCTGTAAACAATGCTTCCTTTAGCCATCATAGCGGAGTTGGCTGGGACTTAAGTCGCTCACTCTTCTACTTTCCTTTATTCTACCAGGTACACGTCTCATTTGACATTCAAAACCTAAAAGTGTGATGACAAATTGAAGTAAAACAAAGCCACTGCCACTTTAAGTACTACATGATATCTCCATATAATCATGCTGTATATGATCATGCATTGCCGCTGACATAACTAACCCCGCCCGAGTTGATAAACGAGGTTACCAGGTTAGCGAGGGCATTATTATGCAGCAGCTTGTCACTTTGACACATCATCAACACCATCACCATCCTCATTAGCGTGGTCACTTTTACAGGTGATGGCAGAGGACACCGCGACTCCAACACGAGTGCAGCGGTGCTCGGCCGGAAAAGAAAGCACCCAAGACGTACAAAAGATCATTAGAGCACATTAAAATCCACATTACAGCTTTTGCTGCCTCCTCAGGAGTCAAACGCGCTGGGTGAGTCATCGGCAGGCCCGCTAACTCACCACACCGTGGCCTAATGGCAGCTCATGTGGACGCCTGCCCACTGATTGCAATTTGGCAGCAACGTGATCAGAAGCTCACAGAGGTATATGATGTTACTGTATGTGGGCAAACAAAGATCAGAGTGTTTAAACCAATCAACGGCGAAGAAACATCCTGAGCTGACCCTGGCTTGCCAGTAAAGACGTGAAAATGCAGTCATACTCACAGAAATAACCTCCTCTTATTCCACATGTTCTCTGGAGATCAGCATGTTTTTGCATGCAAGGAAAGGTTGCAACGTGTGGGGGGAGAACTGTTTCTACGCATGGACAAAGTTAATAACACCTCTTTTCAAAAACTATTCCAGCAATGTATCAAAAATAAGTACATTACTTGTTCAAATTGACAAAACTAATTCGTACAGTACTTTAGTTTCCACAGATACTAAACATGTCCGACTGTTTGTGGAAAGACATCTAGAATATTTCCATCTGATGTAATGGTGCAGCTATAGAAAATCATGGAATCTTGTGTTTGAACATTTCACTCAATATAAGCATCATATAGCTGTAAGGAATGGTTGTCATGTTGACTCACACTGTGGAAAAAAAAAAGGGTTTTCTACAACCTTTAAAGCCTCTTGATAAAATCTTGCACTAACTTCCAATAAATACCATGACCAGAGACAGTCTCGAGACTCTGTGCAGCTTTTCTCACAGCTTCCATATATCCAGCTGCACTAAAAATGTATTATCTGTGAGCTGAGCTTCATGTGTGCTAACCCCCTCAGTGTTTCGCTGAGGGTGACTCCTACAGCGACAATCACAGGATCAGAGAGAGGATCCACAGCAGCACAGCACCGTCGCCCCAACCCTCCCCCCACCCAATGATAAATGAGTTTGTATTGTCTGTCAGGCCGGCTTCCTGCCAGCCCAGGTCACTGGTTATTAAATTACCACTTGCCAATGTCCTAAATACTGATTGATGGATGAGCATGGCAAATGAAGGACTCCTATGACTTTTGTTTCCCCCTCACAGATTTCTCAGTGCGAGGGGAAACCTAGACCAGATTGTTATTGACATGTATTGAATGCAGGCTGGCGGCCTCCCTCCTTTACTGTTCTTGGTGGTTTTCTTATCGTTTCATTTTTGTGTTCATGTTTCTTGCCCCTAGGGCTTCTAATGGTTTCAGTGATCAGTAAAAGATTTGTACCCATTTCTAAAAAACACACTGGACCATTTCTACAGATGTCACTAAT
Organism: Sander lucioperca; assembly: GCF_008315115.2. NCBI lineage: Eukaryota > Metazoa > Chordata > Actinopteri > Perciformes > Percidae > Sander > Sander lucioperca. The sequence goes on along the minus strand of NC_050196.1, from coordinate 2,196,354 downwards.
GATTTCACAAAAGTACACTAATAGTTAGCCTTCTCTAAAAGCAAAAGGGTACATTGTTTTATTATTTTCCTTTGAGCTTACAGGGCCCCTTCATTTACCATTTTAGAGCACATCATCTCCAAAGAACCAGTAGCTTCCAGTCAGTACCTTTTCAAAGAGTACTCCTGCAAAAGAATTAAAGAGCATTTTGTCACTTGCGGAAGTTAATTGTTCCTTTAGAAGTACAAGTAAAAAGGGTAAAACTATCAACATACAGTATGTTTAAACAGTAATATATTTCAGCTAAAACAAAGTAGCATTTAGCAGCTTTTCAAAACTCAAATGTGACGGTGATTTTGAGCAAAGTGTAATTTTTAAAAGGACACTTGTCACATAAAAGCAAAAGTTGCTTGCACTGCAATAAAGAGGGTTACTCTTTATTTTACCAAAGCATTAACGTGCCTCTATGTCAGACAAGGAATTTAACTGTTCCTTTGTACGAGCAACAAGAGTGCAAGCATAGACCAATGCTAACATGTGCAAGAGTAACACTCCAGTATCTTCCAGCCACAGTAGGGAACATCTTAAAATACAGCTTTACAAAAGTCCCCTCCGACCATTCTTTTAAATAAATCTACATTTTTGGTCATTATAAACTTGCCTGAAAGGGACAGAGTTGAAATTGGAAAAATGATACTATTCTGGTCTTGTAATAACAAAAATGGTGAGTGCTGTGGGTTTGACTTTGACCAAAACAGACAGAGGGAGCTCTGAAAAATCCATCTTCAACTGTATCCTCGTGCCTGGTTTTCTGCGAGCCCTGATGTTGGGCTGGTGTGTTAGAGTGTGTGTGTGTCTCAGGGGTGTGCTCAGGGTTAGGGGCATTGATGAGTCTGTGGCTGACATTTGAGTGTGATTGAGGGGGAGTGCAGATACTAAATCACTGCATTGTTCTGCTGTCTGTGCATCCTGTCATTACTGCACTTTACTGACCAACATGATGCCTTTAATGTGATAATAACCAATTAAACAGAGGCACGGAAACTTGGCTTTTTGCTAAAAGTCCAAACCCTGGAGGTTTAAGCAAAAAGATACACCAAAAGTATAGAAGTAGCTGTTGAAAATAATTAACTGTATGTATTCAGCAGTCACAAAGAACACTTTTTGGCTGCAAAGCCTTCATCGGCCTTATGAAGAAGTACTGGCTTTTTCAGTCTTTGTTAACTATGCCACATTTGTCTCTAATGATAAGGTAAATGAAAGGACATTTCAAAGAGAACTGGCCCTCCCCTTTTTTTCAAAGACTGGACAAACTGGAGCAGTTTGGAAAAAGACCGCAGGCGTGCCGAATGATTGTCAGCCATGCAAATAATCACTTACTTACACTCAGTGAGTTTGCTTCGGATAAGGCAAATTACCATTTGAAAATGAGCTCAAAAACACTCTGGGCGAAAAGCTTGCATCACGATTCTTAGTTATATTATCGCGGGTACGTAACTTCTCATACATACACACACATGCTGACAAACACATTGCTCTGTGCAGCCTCTTTACTGGCTGCAGGGATATCAAATGAATGCTCCGAGCTGATGGAAGGTTTGTCTTATTGCTGCATTTAGTTGAAATTGTTTTCAGCCAGTCAGATGCTGCTTCTGCTCTATGTTCGGGGTTGCTAAAGTCGTGATAGTTTGAAGGCATTTCTGCAACATTATATACAAGTATAAATGGTGGATGGTGATAAGTCAAAGGGTATAGAGAGACAATGACATGCTGGAAAGTCAGCAGACTAAAATCAGACTCCTACTACTCTGCTCCGTACAGCAGCAGACACTTTCACAAAGGTGCTGATACGCAAAAATGAACTAAATGGTTTTGATTTCTTTAGAAACTGCAAAACGGGTGGTGGGGGCGCTGGGTAAAAAGTGTAATAGGTGTATGCCCCAACACCTGAGACACACTTTTATTGGTCATAGGATGGTTTAAAAAAAAAAAAAAAAAAAAAAAAAAAAAAATGGCAATCAACAGTCAACAAATCTGCATGTTAATTAATTTGAAATGCGTCCTTTGTCCTGGCTGGAAGCTTCCTGGGCTCTCAGACAGGTGTTGGGAGGAAGTGTGTCCTTCGGACTGACAGTGTCTCAGGGTGAATAGCCAGGTTATAAAAAGCCCTTTAAGCCCATCTTATCCTTTTAGTTGCTGAGTCTATGGCTGAATTTGGCGCTACTGTCAACAATATGAAGTTCCCGGCCAGGATTGGGAGGTAAGCAAAGTTTAAGCTAGAGTGCTGAACTAATGCCAGTTTGATTAAATGCTCTAAGTACAAACAGCAGGGGTTTTTGATCCCTTCACTTATAGTTTTCAGGGCTCACGGAGCTTCCCTCATTGTGCTGCTCTCTTTCTGACCTCCTTCAGCCGAGGCCAATCCATTATATCATCAGAACATGACTATAGTGGGTTGTTCTAATCATTCAAAAATACAGCAGGCGTGAATACTTCATCACAACTGGTGTCATTTTGGTTGAAAGCACTGTAACGCTCTTCTGAAGCTCGGCTTTATTTCCAGCAGATGCGCGGCGGAGAACGAACATTTGTTTACATCCCCAGATACATTAAGTGTTTATTTGATAGCAAACACAATCCAAATTGTCACTTAGCAATGCCAGCTCCAAGTCCAATAAGCCACGGGTCTTTAAAAGTCACAAAGTGCTGCCATGTTTAACAGGGTTAAATACATAAACAAAGATGGATTGAATGTGTAATTTGGAGCATTCAATTTTGGTGAAGGAGAAAAAAAAACAATATATTTTGGGGAGCATGCCTTGCTGCATATTAATTCTTATCGTGGTGATGAATAATCATGCTTCTTATGAGGAAGAGTCAGTAGAATACAGCAGCACTTTGAGCTGTCATAATTAACAGACTCACTCAACAATGGGCACATTCTCAAAGAGACTTCTTATTAACACAGACATAATGGGTAAAGTGCATATTAAAATGGGTATTTAGAGTGGAAGGGATCACAACTACCAATGAACACCAAGTTTTATGGTCGACGTGTTTAATTGTTTCAACGTCAAATGAATGCCAGCGACAGCCGAGGCCTAGGCCATACTGTACGGCTGCCCCGAGGTGTCAGAAGGCTTTGGCGTGACACTGCCATTACCCATGGGGCCCATGCACACCTCATTAGCGACAGAGTATCCTTTGGCCACCCATGGGCGAGATTCAGTCCCTTGGTGGCTTAACAAGATCACATTTAAACCTAGGGAATCGCTTCCTGATGAACATTCATCAGCAGGACACAATTATTTCCAGGCTGCTTGAATTTCTGATCTAGTTTTGTGAAAAATGCATAAAGATATTATTGATATCCTGGTGAAATATGCATAAAAAGGTTTAAGGGTGAGTTCAACTAAATTACAAATCCAAATTTTCTCATCCAGCTTTAGGGGCATCAAGGCAGGCGGATAGTTTGGGTTTTATTTGCCCTGGTTTAATACCGGCCTCTGCAGTCAGTTCTCACAGCATTGAAAAATGACAATTATAAATTCAATAGCAGTGTGTCTTTCCAGAAACAGTGTCCTGGTTACTCTGGATAATCCATAAAGCCTGATGAGAACAGTTTTCAATGGAACTACTTTCTATCGAGGAAACAGAAAACCACTCAATCTCAGTGACAGAGGTCTCAAAACGTAGGTCAGTCAAAAGATAGCTGGACAGGTCTAGGGAAGTGAATGAAAATACCTTTGTCTCTCGTAAAGGTGCCCTTGAGCAAAACATCAACGCTATCAACCCTTCTGTGGGCACACAGAAAACATCATGTTGGCTCCACCAAGAGACAATCACAACTAATGCAGAGTAACACAGGCAACTCGTCCTTGTCAGCAAAATGAAGAAAGAACAAAGAACTTCCATCTTCTAAATGTTCCCTTACATCATGAGACGGATGGTTAGGGTCCGTAATTCAGCGATGAGCCCTGAATTCCAACTGAATAGCCTTTTCCACAGTGTGCCTGTCAAGGGTGATTACAAGCTTAGCAAGAAAAATGAGATACTGGTTGACCTATTTCTGAACACTTTGTTTCATGCCGTCCCCCCACAATCTCCCCTTCCTCCAATCCGATCCTTTCTTCCAACCAAGAACCAAGTTTGCCCGTTCCTTTCATTTTTTTATTTCAGCCTCTGAGCCCACCAGTTCCCCCAGAGTAGAGGTCAGGTCAGAGGCCACCTGACTCCACGTTGCAGAGTGTGAGCAACCTGGCAACAAAGGCCTCCGCTGTTGGAGATCTGTCGCTCGGTGCCAAACTTTCACCTTCACCCCCTCCCCTCTAGCCTCTCTGTGAAGAAAACCCCTGCAGGGATGCTTCATTGGGGGGCTGTGAGAGCTCAGTCCTCTGAGGCAGCAAAGTTTGGATGCTGTCACGAGGAGAGTCACACTGGGAACTCATCAGCCAGAAAAAGGTGGGAAATAAAAGGAGGTGACGCACCTCTGCTTTTGCTCGCGGACAAAGACGCTCAGAGACGACGCGGCAACCTTTATGGCCACCATTTTTCGCCACCTCTTTGACATCATCGGATGGGTCAGGGTGTCTTTTCTAAATGTGTCTAAATGCTGCTTGAGGGGGCTTTTTTGTTGTTTCAAAAACAGATTTTCAATCGACCAATACCAAATGCTTAATTGAAACAATACGCTATGAAATTAGATGAAAGAGTATTAGTTTCTTAGTGCCACTGAAGTCCTGAAAATCCTGTGTGTTGAGTTTTGCAGATAAGAGTTAAAGAAACAGAGGCTGGCACTGGGCCCTTCTCTTCTCACATCCTCGGCAAAGCAACATGGGAGACCAGGGGTTTGGTCTTAAGAAGAAGTAAGTAGAGTTTGTTATTTCACCGCCTTTGACTAAGGTCATACCAAATTAACAGACGACTGACTGAATAAAAATAGCATACCATTAATTCTTTTTTTTCTCCTCTCTGCTCATAAATCTTAAAGGTTGACCTGATTTTTAATGTTAAACTATGTGGAGAAATTAACAAGGAGGATGGGGGGGGGGGGGGGAAGGAGAGACATTCAAATAGGCAGCACGGACTAATTTCAACCATGTCGCCAGTTCAGGTTTCATGTGGGATCTGCGGCGACTAAAAATACTTTTGGTCTTTTGTGGGGAAACAATTTAAAACCTCACAAAAACAATGCTCAGTCGCAGCATTAGAACGGGCATTTTCAATTACGCTGGCAGAGATTTTGAAACTTTATGCTGAGAATTATAATCAATTTTCAGGTGATAAAAAACATAAACAGAAGGGGGGGGGGGAGTCATTTAATTGCCACCACATTCGTTAACAAGCTTAGCTCTTGTCTCAGCACTGTGCACCACACTCAGCATTCAAATAGATCCTAATTATTTCTAGTTGAAGGTCTTAAGATTGTCAAGTCTTGTGTTGGCCAATGATAAAACATGGCTCTTTCAAACTTAATCAATACAAGTACATTCAACGAGCATAAATGGCTCAGAGGTTAAAGCTGCATTAACTCTCGGGTCCATTTTGGTTGGATGGCCCGGAATCCACAAAAGCAGATTACATCCTCAAATCAAACCCTAACTGATGATCGCGCTCCTAAACAGTCAATTATGGAATGTTTACTGTGGTGTTTTGTGGCGTTATTTGTTTCTGTACGCTTGATAACATGCTAGACCGACTTTAGATTGACAAGGATTTATGGGGAAAGCAGCGAACGGAGTAAAAGCCAATCACGTAAACACCAATTACAAGTCCGCTGAGGAGAATTAAAGCGGCTGAATCGAGATTTTTTTCCTCTTCTTCTTATTCCTTTTTCTAAAAACAGACGAAAAGAAGGCGAGATACCGGATGTTTAATGAGGAGAAGGGATGATGGGCAGTGCTCGCATCATAATATGCAAATCAGCCATCTCTGAAATAATGTCTGATGCACTTCTGTGCAGCAGTGGATAAAAAATGAGACCACTGATGCTAAATTATTATGATAATTGAGGAGTTTTTTGGGGGCAAAGCAAAACTTGTGTTGGTAGAGAAGAAATAAAGTAACACCCAAACACTCGGCCGCAAATGTCGCCCTCTGTGGATCTCCGTAGCGATCTTCTCATCCTGACATAGATTGCATTTTTAAACCTTTATTTGTTTTAAGGCTGATACGATGCAGAACAATCACTAGTAAGTACATCAAATGTCTCGGTGACATTGATGTAGAGACATAACAAGAGCTTAATCAAAACATGCTGACCACATTTCAGGGACAACAAGACCTCAGAGCTGCTAGATTAGCTCTGCATTGTGTATACAACATCTCCTGGCTACCTGTCAAGACTAAACTGACTTTCATGGACACCATTTTCTCAAGATGCTGTGATTCTGATACCTGATCTGATAGCAGTGTGTCATTTATTTTATTATGTGTATAATATAATATGTATACTTCATTAAAGGTCCAATGCGTTTCTCCCATCTAGCGTTGAGATCATATATCAATCAACTCTCTCGCACCACGCAGTTCAAAGTTCGTATCACAGCTACGGTAGCCTTCACGCTTCAGAAAGCCGGTCTCTTGTTCCTTTCAATCTCCTTTTTCTGGGCGAAGAAGACTCCTGTTCCTGAAATTTGGATTTTGAATACGTGTGGTACTCCATGTTTCCTTCTTCAAACATGCCAGGGCCGGGAAGCTACGATACCCGTTAGCAGCATTAGCAGCACCTGTGAGTTTATCATGTGACAGCCAAAACGCGAAAGGCGGAGCAGTATGTCCTGTATGTCCCTTACACACACACACACACACACACACACACACACACACACACACACACACACAAAGGCGGAGCAGTATGTCCTGTATGTCCCTTACCGGCTAACGTATTTCAAGATGGAGCATGAATATGGAGCGTCTACCCCCAGTTCATGCAAACACAAAAGTACAATTTCAAGCCAATAGGAATACTTGGAATTGATGGTGGTGGTCAATATTCATGAAAAAGGACAAGTTTGTGAACGGGCAACACAGATTTTGATAATGAACAACTAAACACGTTACACACTGGACCTTTAACAAACACAAACAATGAACACCGTAGAACTCTCTTTTATTTTATTATCCAGTTTGACAGTCAGTAATAACAAAAAAAAGAACATAAATGAAACTACTTTAAAGTAGATTTTCATTGGGGCTAAATTACGTGGTATCTGTACTTGCCGATACCGATACCAGCATTTTAGGCAGTATCGAAGGCTTTCCCTATACTTGTATCGGAACATCTCTAATTTATCCCTTAAATGCTTCCCAGATTGATCATCTGAATACTTGTTGGAGCCAAGATGAGTCAAAAGCATCCAACATCTCACAAAAAAGCTTTTTTTCTTTTTTGAAATATCCAAATAAAAAATACACAATAACACAACCACCCTTTGAGGGGTCCAGACTTGCCAGTTGTATCAATTCAGTCTTTGATTTATCGTTGTTTCTGGTCTTACTTTTGCTGCATTTTATATTCCTCTTAATTGTCTTACATTTTTCTACTGTACTGTAACTCTTATCATACATTTTTTTCATGTTATGGAATCCAGGAGAACTAGCAAGGTTCCTACTAACAATATACTGTGCACAGGGACTTAAGAATATAGAAAGCATAGTGTCACTATAGTTTTTCTTCTACAGTTTTTTTATTACTAATAGGAAATAATGATTTCAAAGCGTTCAATTCATCCAATTTTAAAAAGGAGTTAAACTATGGACAAGTAGAATGAAGTATGAAGTAGTGCAGCATGTCGTGTTAAACTGAGCCCTCGCAATAAGTTGCAACTTGGAAGTCGAGTTAAATGTAAAGTACTTTTAACAGAGTGGCAAAGGGCCTAAAATCTGATAAAAACAAGAACATGTCTAACAATGAAACTGTAAATCCTTCAACTGCCTCCCGCCCATGTAATCAAGGTGTAATTTGCTCTGCAGCTGTGAAACGACTGCTTTCATTCTGTCCCCACATTGCGGTGATTGTAGAACAATGGGAGAAGTTGAGAGCCGAAACAAGAACCTCTGGTGAATGCTATTAATAAAAGACACATCTCGTCACTCCCAATGTGGCAGGCAAACCTAGCAGGCTTTGAAGTCCTCTCCTCTGGCTTAACTTAACCCAGTCTCCACTCATCTCTCGCTCAAACTCTGCCTTTAATGTGGCGAGCCGGCCAGCCTCCTCGTACTGTCCCAACAATCACGTCACTGGTCGTCTTCAGAACCAGGATTATTTGCATTTCCTGGTCCGTTTGAGCTTCAATCACACAAAAGGGCCCAGGACCGCTGAACAAAAAAAAGAGCAAAAAAAAAAAAAAAAAAAAGTAATGTGGTGCCGCAGAACTCAAACCAGATGAATCCTCTCTATTTTTACCTTTTCCTTTGCCAAGGAAACATCAGGCACATCCTGTATGCTTCAGTGAAGACGGGCCGGCTATAGCTTTCTACAGAGGAGAGGGAACAAAGATGTTTCCCCCCCCCCCCCCCCCCCCTGCACACATCTCTCCTTCAAATGTTTGCTTAATTCTGTTGTGTATGATCTTAGAGATGAGAATATTGAAAATGATATGACACAAACACAAACTCGCATACACTTATTGGGGATGGAACCGTAAACAGGGACACACACACTCTTCACACTCTTTTCTTGCAGATTGAAAGCAGTGCAACATAGGTGAAAGACAAAAGACAAGATAACTGAGCATTTTGCAGAAATGCAGATGTGGGCCATGAAGCACTTCAAGGCGACATACATTGTGTAAATGTGTGGCCAAACAACTGATTCCAGGCGCTGTTTCAGTCTTGGAGACGAAGATAATCTAATTGGATATGTTCAACATTAGTGGAAATAGTAAAAACATGAGAGCGAAGGTGACGTTAAACATTTCAGTGGTCATCAGCAGGCATGCTACAACAAGAGGCGGGCCTGCTCCATTGCGCCACCGGTGGTCAAAAAGTCCACAGGACACCTTTAAGCCGCAAGCCAAATCGTGGTTCTTTGCTTGTGTGGCTCAACTCAGCCAATGAGACTATTGCTGCCACAGTAAAATATTACTGTAACTAAAACTCCAATCTGCTAATGGCCACATAAAATAGCATTTCATTCTGAATGGACTTTTGTGTGCTCTCTTCCTGCACACTGGAAAAAAATAAAAACCACTTCAGCTATTTGCAAGCCAGTCTGCTTGATTCAAACACAGCACCTGTGACTATTCAACAAGGGCACTTTCAAATTGCCTGTCATCAGTAAAAGCTGCAATTTCTGCCACAAAAAAAAAGGGGAATAAAGATGCACAGCCGGTGAAAACAGATACAAGCATCTATCGTTGTAATCGGGTGGAAATTGTGAGGCCTGTGTACGCATTCCTGCTGCTGTTGGGAGTGCTGATATATAAGGCCGTGCTGCACACAGCCCCATCCTCCGAGTATATTATGTTCCAAATAATTATTGATTTTTATCTTTGCCTTATCATATTTAGATTAAGCTGATAGCGCAGACAAACCACCCTCCACAGAAACACTGATTTAAAAATGTGCTTCTTCATATTTTAGTCAGGATATCAGTGGACACTTCCCCTGCACACTCTCATTTCTGTAATTGCTTTTTCATATTTTGGTTAATGGCAGTGGGTGTTTCTGTCCAGAACACACACAGACACAGACACACACACACACACACACACAGATCCATAAATGTGCAAACGAGAAGCAGAGATTAATGTGTTGTGTTTAAACCTAACCTTTTCTGTAAGTCAAGTGTTCTGCCGGGTTATTTCTAATTTAAAACTGTAGCTATACCAGCCCCTTAACATCCTCATCCTTATTAAAGACATTTCAGGACACGCTGTAGCCAGGAGGCACGGATCAAATATATATGATTCAGTGTCATTTGCAGAGGAAATCTGGGTTTTAGAGGAAGTTAATTCTGCCTTTTGCGACTGCAATGATGACAGATGTAGTCTGCGGTCCAAGGTTTTCCTTTAACAGTACTGTAAGAGCTGCTGTTGAGCCTGTAAAGTGTCACTAATTGCTGTGTAACTGTGCTTAATTCAAATTATTCTCTTGGTTTAGATTTCTAATTATGCTTTAATCCTACCTTGGCTTTGAAGAAAGCAGTATTGGAGAGTGACCTAACCTTAACTAAACCACTGCAGTATGAGATCAGAAAACAAACTGATCTTTTTTTCTTTCATTATACACATTTTGGATGGTATCGAACAAATGCTGTTGTTCTGACAATAATGGCAGATCAGCAAATGCTGGAAGGCAAAGACAAGCAGCCTGTTTTGCCATTCAGCTTTTGAGGGCTTGTTGACTTTTGCAATGACATTCTACTGCAGCAAAACCGCGGTAACAAACAAATCCAAACATCCATCTGAGACCAAACTTTACTGGCGAAGAAGTTCTTTGGAGAACCAAATGGGTGGAGTGTGTCACAGCCCCAAAGAGGTGTTTAAAATCCAGATTTTGCAGTGGAGGGAAGAGTGTTCCACTATTTTATTTTAAGACACAGTAGCAACACAACAACGTGGAAATACTCCATAACAAGTAAAAGCATGTATTGTACTGCGGGTTCATCACTAAAACTACCTATTTCACATGCGCAGTCATTGGATCCATTGTCAATTTAGAAATATTGATTAGTTCTGCTTTAATATAGATTATTGCAATATTTTGTGAGCTAAGTGTTTGTTTCATATGTAAAATCTTAATCTGCAAAGTTACTACCGCTTTCAGATGTAAACATAGTGGAGTACGAAGTAGAATATTTCTGTGATGTGGGATATAGTATTATAAAGTTACAGCAAATACTCAGGTAAAATACACTTCCTCAAAAGTGCACTCAAGCACAGTACTTAAGTTACTTTCCATCTCTGATATGCAACCTTTTCCTCACCTGGCAGTCCAAGAAACTCCACCCAGCAGTTTCAAACAAATGCTGTGAATTATTTGCAGCTCCTATTTTTTCCCTGCTCCGGTATCCATACCCAGTGTGTTTATTTCAAATGAAAGGGTGTGGCAAAAGCCGGGTAATGAAACCCAGCTGCAGGCCGCAAAGACACTGGATGGCTTCCCTGACAACATGGGCCAGAGAGAGGGCCGACTCCGAGCGTAACACAACAAGAAAATCGAAAAAATACAAACAAAACGAGTGATTTGCACACAAAAGAAAACTGAATACAGCGCCGGCCGTCCACTGGAGAGAGGTTCTTGTAAACAAGTGGCCGTGCTAAAACAATACAGCTGGATTTCCTCTTGGTTAGCGACGATAATCATCACTCACTGTTTACCACAGTGGAGAGGGGTTCCAGCCCCAAAAGCCTCTGGTTCTCCCCAGTAACACAAACGAAGCTGGATCCACTAACTCTATCTCTGTCATTTGGCACCGTGCGCCTCACTACTGTCCAAACAGATCACGAAAAATGTGAGTCATGTGTCCTTTCTGTGCAAATAAAGATAGTTTAGCTTTAGTGCATTTTTTATCAGAAAACCTGAGTTTAAACTATAATTTTTGCCTAACTTACCTCCTAACTATGACAAAATTTATCTATTTTTTTTTTTTAAATGTTTTTTAAATGTCCTTAATATCCGAGAGCCTGGAACACTTTTTCACCAGCAACATTTCCTAACCATTCCAAAACTAATCATTTCTCTTTATGGAAAAAGAGCTTATCATATGCAAAGTGCTCGACATCAATGTCTTCATATTCTCGTTTGAGAAATTCATTGCGCGGTGAATTCCCTCGGGAATGCTGCAGCCAAGTTTCTGCCTTGCAAAAGTTTTTTTTTTTTTTTTTCCCCTTCCCTTTTTTATTCTCTCACTTTAATTCAACTTGGCACGTTATTTCTCAGAAATACCGTCGGGCTCGGGGGAGAAACATAGACGTGGTCTCACTTGTTAGTGCGGGTTTTAGTGCTGAATAAGGATCAGACAATGGCTGAGGGGAGAGGGGCTGCAGTCTAGCGAGGTATTGACACAGGAGATATTGCCTGAACAAAGTAGATCCGTGAGAAAAGGGAGCAAGCGAGCGTGAAGGAAGAAAAAAAGAGAAAGATTATCTTAATTATCATTCAGGAGCTGCTTAGTGCAGCACCTGTGCATGAATAATGTCATTTATAGGCACATTGAGATGTGCATAATTCCCCCTTAAATCATACACATTAGCGGCATAACAAGGGATGAACAAGTCGGCCTCTCGCAGGCTCAACTACGAGCGAGGGGGTTCACTGTCAGCTCCTCACCTCCCCAATAAGAATGTATTTCTTTATTCAAAGACTCCACTCTTTTCTCATTTAACACTTGCTATTTGGTCCAGAGGAGCTGTGAGGTTACATATCCTGCTTCATACTACCATGCTGGGTTTCATTTGTGCACCGCGGGACTTCAAAATAGAGGATATTTCAGGGCTCAGAGTGTGATTTAACAGCAGAGAGGTCGTATGATCGCACTTGTTTTGAAGTAAAGAAGCAGTGAGGAGCTCCTACCAATGCACATTAATCACTGTAACGGTCCTCTGGGTCAGTGCCTATGTGAAAAATGTAGCTTGGATATTAAACACGGTGGATGTTAAAGACGTTTCCTTCAATCAGTGCTCCCGTACTTCTTATAGGCTCGACAAGAACTGCTTCATGTCATACACTTAAAAGTACAAAAGTACTAGTGCTACAGGTACAACGGGTGTAAACATCGATTCTAAGGACAACGATATAATCTTTACTGATATCACAAAGTCTGCCACGATACGATTTCAATTAGATTCAATCAAAGCGACCTGCGGCCGATACGAGACGATACATAAGCCCATTTACCACAATCAGTTACATTTATATATTTTTACAAAAAGCAACTAACATATGATTTGATAATTTCCTTACTGAGCTTTTCCAGACATTTAAATTAAAAAAAACAAACTACTCTTTTTGATAAAAAAAAAAGAAAAGAATATAAAGTGGGAATTTCAAAATAAAGGCGCATCTTAAAGATGACGATATGTATCGATACTTTGATCGTTGAGGATGGAATCGATACAATTGATCCACATCTATGTATCGTTACACACTAGGGCGTAATTTCCACACTTTTCGAAATCCCGTTTGTGTTCCCTCCACTTTCAAATTAGTTTGATATTATTTTATTTATAAGTCTCAGTGATTGGCCCATATTTTAAGCAAAAAAGAAACATCAGTTAGTACTCATCTTTCTGGCATAATTAATCATTATGGTCAACTTAATTATTACCTGGATTTTGTATCACCATAGTCCCTACATATGTATGTAGAAAGGCAGGAAATGGAATTGAAATCGAAAACATTGTTTGGCGGAGGACCCCCAGGCCCCGTTTTGTGTCCCCCGCACTTCTCAAATCAAAGTTACACCCTTAACTAGTACTACTGTAGAAGCACAAGTAACATTAGCAGCAGTAGTAGACATTATTGATGCTCCAATCCGATACACAGCATTTGTATTGGCGTCAACACTATCAATACTAGCCTTGTTACATGAGTAACAGAAACATACATATTCACATTTAAACATTCTAGAGAAAGCTTTGGAACTGTGTAGCTTCATCTTACCTTACATAGCATCTCATGTTGCTGCAAAATCTGCGTTGTGTGAAGTAGATGAGGACCGCTGCTCTCGCGCCAGCCAGGGGTTTATTCTCTCCTCTGGAGGAAAAGAAAATAAAGTCAGTACATGAACTCCATACCACTGGGCTGCAGGGTCTGACTGAATATATGTCAGAGTTTTTGTAAAATATATGTCTGTGCACCATTACATCCATCAGAGTTTTTTTAAAATATATGTCTGTGCACCATTACATCCATCAGAGTTTTTGTGAAACCATATCCCTTCCTGATATTACAATTACCACTTCAAAACGGACTATTACACACACAAAAATGTCTTAAGAGTAACTTTAATATTTCATAATGTGTGAATTAAGTTGTGCACAGGAACAGGCACATAACGTTGAACAGAAACATGCACATAAGCTTTTACTGCATAATTTGGAGTTGTAGAACCACGTCTTTTATTGTGAAGAACCGCAGCAGGGTGCCGGAAGTGTGACAGCATTGATATTAATTTAAGCATTTTGTTTTTGTTTACAGCTGGACATTGCCAAGGGTAGCACATGGTGTAATATAATTTATTTATTTATAATTTATATTTATTTATTTATAATTTATTCACCGCTTATATCTTCCTGTTAGCCGACTCTTGTAAACACAAGCTAAAGTAAATAGTTAAAACGATATTACTTACCATGAGAAAGTTAAGTTACACTTTAGTTTGACACCATTAACTGATAACATTACTGTACAAGGTCATTTCTATTAGTATTTGAACAGATATGTTGATAGAACGTTAGCCAAAAAGTGTCCCAGTGTGGACAGTTATTAACGTTACATTACAGACGAATACACCAGACAAACTGATATAAATCAATCGTAATGTTGTGTTAATGTGTTCATATTCACTTTTATTGTGTACTCTCCGAATAAGTTTTATTTTTATGCTTTGGCAACATTGTTATTAAAGCTCTCAGGCCACTAAAGCGGCTTGAATTGAAAACTGCGATTCACCTGCATGCTAAAGCTAACCGAGCTAGTAGCCTAGCTACATTAGCGTTTTTTCATCAAGCCCTGTGCGCTTAAATGCTTTTGCATCGTTAATTTAAACAATACAACAACATTGGACAAAGTCTGAGGAGTCTACACGGTGAGATTTATAGCACTGTTTAGCGGTTATCTCAGGTTTTAACACTTAATTGACAATAGCTCTAACAAACCCTCACCCGATCCGCGTGGCCGTGACCGACTGACTTTTTTTTTTCCTTTTTCTCAACTTTATTGATTGTTACTGACAGACTCGAGCGCAGTGTCAAAGTCACATAACGAAAATAAAATACTCCCCAAAGATATAGCTACACAGAGACAAATACGCACATTTAAAAAATGTTATAAATAAATACATATAAAATAATATGTATAGTATATTTAGTATAAATAGGTTAACATAAAACTGTATAATATAACTAATATACATTAACAGAAAAAGTACAAAATATGTACATAACTAAAAAGTTGAAATATATATCTACTCGTCTACTAGTTTATTATTATGGGTCATAACTGGAGCGTTAATGTAACCAAGTATATTTACTCAAGTACTGTACTAAAGTACAAATTTGAAATACTTGTATTTCACTTGAATCGTTTCCACTTTCTACTTCTACTCCACTAGATCTCAGAGAAAAATCTCTACATTCATCTGACAGCTTCAGTTACTTTACAAATTAAGATTTATGAAGACAAAACATATAAATGGCTCAGGGTATTTGTGACGGCATTCCTCACTTTTCAGATTTTTTTTAACAAACCAAACAAGATCGATCAATGGAGAAAATAATCAGCAGATTAACGCATAATGAAAATCAGTTTCAGTATCGTTTTAGCATCGTTAAATACACTTAACTCAAAGTCGACAGAAACTAAATAAAACTATGAAAAGCCGTTTTGGGTCTGTCTTTCCACTTTTTCAACCATCACAACTCTAGTTTTGGTTGAAATAAACACATAGTTTACAGATTTGAATGTGAAAATATGTTGGCTCTATACACGCTAAAAGTATTGCTTTTTTAAATGGAGTCTGGTGGGTTTAGCACTAGCGACTTCAGAGCTGAATAAAAAGGTCTTAATGAGGTTTTAAAGGTCTATCTCTGTAGGGATCCTTTCCATAATGTTGTCAGACACTTAGAATATTAATGTGAGCCTGTCAGCGGCAACAACAGAACTTTTAGTGGACGCTAACTGATGCTGAACATTAGTCCTGTAGGGTTACATTACAGCTCGGTCTGTGGCTGCCAGTTACATTTTTGTTTGTTGTTTCCATCAGTCACTTAGACACAAAAACATAGGAATATAGGTCCAGGTTGAAAAAAACAGTAGTTAGCCTTTAAAAAACTACTGTACACAGTATTTGAACAGTGTTGAAGTAGTACTTTTACTTAGGCTAAGTGAAGGATCTGAATACTTCTTTCAGTAGTAGCACCAGTTGTAACAGTGGTGGTTTGTAGCAGCTGCAGTAGTGAAAGTAGTGGTACTGGCAGAAGCAGTCCTGCTAGAAATAATGTTAGTAATTTTCCTTCACATCATTCCTTCTGTACAGATAAAAACGTCATATCTAATCTATCAAAATGTCGACAGAGGACGGCCAATTACTTCATGTCCCATGGTCCTGTGATAAGGTCCAGGAAGTTTGGACCGGGATACATGATAACTTATGTCGGATTTCAGGGATTCCCAGGTTCCATTCAGCCCGAGATTATTTGTTCTAGGAGATGGGTCGATCCTAAACAGGATGGATAAGCACATAAGAAGGTGGGTCCAGAGTAGTTCAATGATAGCCAGACAGATTATTTTAAGAGGATGGAAGAATGAAGGGGTGCCGCCTTCAATCCAGGAGTGGGCTTGTGAGATGGCTAGGGGGCTAGGGTGGCGGAGTTTGGAAAGATGTCCTATTAACGGTTTGCCAGATCAGATGTCTACACTAGAAAACGGGGAATGTACCTGAGCTTTCTAGAGGGCTCCTAAGAAGCTTTGTGGCGGGGAGAGACGTGTATGATGGGCTTATGGTGTTTTCATTTATACATATGTTTGGTTTATTGTCTATTTTGTTACTATTTTGTTGAATGGTCTTGAATATTGTCGTTACTGTGTCATTTTTTTCTTGATTTTTGTCTGGGTGGGTGTTAAGGAAGAGGAAAGAATATCTCCAAAATGTCAGCCTTTCCAAATAACAGCCTGTCAGGTCATTTAAAGGGTTTTACATCACCACAACTGGAGCGAGGTATTCATATAACTACAGTGTTGTACATGACGTGTATTCTCTTAGCTCCTGTTGTTCTCGCACCTCTTGTGTGTACAACAAAAAGAAGCTTCTGATACTTTATCCTAATCATGCTCGCTGTGTCCCTAAGGGGAATACATTTACGCCCAGCGTATGTCAAACAGTCCTTGAAAATAAAGTGGCCAGGCCTTCAAATTTGAGTACAAGCTGGGTGGAGTTTGTCAAAAGCAATCCACCCTCAAGATCCGGAAAGCATTTGTCATCCAAATCAGATTTTGTGTTGCCACAGGAGATGTGGGTCCACACAGAGAGAGAGAGGATGCATACAGTACGCAAACCAGAGTAGTAACAAGGCTGTCATCACGGAGAAATGTCAAGTATTCCGCCCCGCTGCCGACTCCTCAGCGCAGCTCGCCGCTGTCGAGGCCCCAGCCCACGCAGTCAAAAGTTCACAGCAACAATAGAGGGCATTGTGGGTTTTCTCTAATCAGAAGGACCTTCCAGTTAGAGCCGAGCACTTCTGAATTCTAACTATGCCAACAGAGATATGGAGTAGGATTTAACTCAGTGTGTGGACCCTCCTCTGTGCCGGGGTCAAACTGCAGTTTTAAAATACTCTAAACGCTCGCTTATTAGCCCGGGCGGAGGGCTTGGTGGGTGGGCGGGCTTCGTCATTTTGTGTAAATGTCAGTCGGTCACAGAAAGAGATTTGATTGGACGTCAGACTGAAATCAGTGGGAACAAGCGTACATTTTCTCATAAATTATTCCCAAAACTGAGAGCAGCTTCAGCTTATTATTTAAAAGTTTTCTCTCAAAAAGCCAAAAACCCACCAGAATTCAAAGTAACAAAAAGGTGCTTTATGTGTCATTTTAACACGATATAATAAAAAACCATGGTGGGAACAGCAGCCTGGAAAGAACTCAAACAATGTCAAAACGGTGATGCAACTTCTCCAGCGACGACTCAGTCAGGAAAAACTATTTTAGAAGCTATGTGAGTAGAAAGTGATCACTTTTCCGAAGATTTCAAAATTGAAGTCACATCTCACTTTTATACTGTGAGAAATTACCAATCTTATGTGATAGTAAATTGATAATCATTGTGTTTTGGACTATTGGTTGGAAAAGTTGTTTCAAGACATTAACTTAGGCTCTATAAGATAAGATAAGATAAGATAAGATATACTTTATTGTCCTCAAAGGTAAATTTGTTTTGGACTCTATCCGTTCCGATGCTTTACAAAGACAACACAAAATACAGAAAATAAGTATCTCTCAACACATACTCTCATGCAACACAAAACATGCTTCCATAAACATTAGAAAGATACCTATAGAGTAAGCACATTAAGTCCTTCAGTGGCAGTTTTTAATTTAACAACCCTGTCGGCTGCATTCTCCGCAATAAGTATAGCACAGCCCTTGCACAATGAGATATTGCACAACTACCATATTGCCCAACCCCAATAGCCTACATAATGCATTACATTACATGTCATTTAGCTGACGCTTTTATCCAAAGCGACTTACAATTGCTATATATATATATATATGTCAGAGGTCACACTCCTCTGGAGCAAATAGGGGTTAAGTGTCTTGCTCAGGGGACACATTGGTTGATGTATCGCAGTGGGATTCGAACCCGGGTCTCCCACACCAAAGGCATGTGTCATATCCACTGCGCCATCACCAACCCCTAATGCACAACCCAATAGCCTACGGATTCCACAACTAACATATTGCACAACCCCAATTGCCTACGAATTGCACAAATAACAATGCACAACCCAAATAGCCTGCATATTGCACAAATGACACATTTCCACATAACCTATGCAGTACACAATGATATATTGAACAATCCAACAGCCCATGTATTGCACCAAGTAAAACGTCACGTAGGGAAAGTAAAACGTCACAGAGGGAAAGTAGAACACCACTTAAAGTGTAAGGGACATTCCTCACTATCTCACATTTCTGACATCTTATCGCCTAGTCAAGAAGACAATGGGCCTAATTATCTGTAACAAAACGTCCTCAAAAAGTCTAAACATTAGAGAAGACATCCGTGAAGTGCAATCCCTTCCAGTTCCCAGCGTGCTGTTATGTATCTGATGTTGACCTTTGACCTTTCTAATTCACAGCGGCAACTGAAATATGAACTCTCCAAATGTAATTCCATTTTAAAAAGGTGGAAGGACTATGACACAGTGGAATAACGCACATTAGAGAAGCAAAAAGTCAAACAATGACTACGTTTACATGCACATAATATTCCGGTTTTTGCTCTTATTCTGAAAAAGACGATATCCCGACTAAGCTGTTTACACGGCTAATGAGAGAGAATATTCCACTAATATTTCCGTTTACATGTAGCCGTGCAAAATAGGATTCTTTTCTAAGTTTTCCAGCGGTGTGAACATTCCTTCAACCAGCTTCTAGAAAAGGTCGGCTCATATCCAAAAACCTGTTGATATCCAAGTCTCTGATAATGTTTAAAAGTAGCTGTGTTCCTCCTTCTTTTCTTTTGGCCGTGCATCTCTACCGCGGCCCTGCAAACTGTCGGCTGGTTGGTTTGTGTCCAGTAACACTTCACTGGTCTCACGAGTCGATAACGATTATCCTGTCAATGATTTCCATCGATTCAATATCACGATGCATCCTCAAAATTATTATATATTGCTACACATGGTTTACATCAACAAATTCAAGCAGTCACATACTGTGTGTATATATATATATACACACAAACTCCCCTTTTTATTGTATCTGCTCTCAAAAAAAGACACTCCTGAATGTAGCAGAGTCTGAACACAGCAGACAGCAAACAAAAAGCAAACACAGAAAAAGCAGCAGCCGGAAAATCAACAAGTAACATCAGTAGGCAATAACTCCTTATGGTCTGTCGCTGCATCGATGCAGAATCGCCCAGGTTCACATCACGATGCATCGATGCAATAATTAATTTCAACACTCCAAGTAAAAACCCCAGTTGAGACGCATATTCTAAACGCGCTGTATACATGTCCAAAGAATGCTTCTAAAACCTGAATAATACCAGAATATCACACGTCTTAATCTGAGAAATGCTAAATTTGGAAAACAGGTCTTATTCTGAATATCTAAACAGAATATGCTATTTACATGACCGGTATCAAATTCAGAATATTTTCATGTTCAGAATACATGTGGAATATCAGTGTGCATGTAAACGTACTCTGTGGAATAGTCCATTGCTGTGTCAGACTCTAAAGTGACTGTACACCTGATGACAAGTTTGAATCTCATCTCTCATTAATGCCTCCCCCCCCCCCAAAAAAAAAAAACAAAAAAAACCTGACGTTACCATCCTGAACCGCAGCAGCAACATAATGATTCATATTCAGATCATTATTCCTAATACCTCTGAGTATTCTGGTAATATTTGATAATTGCAGCCGAGTGACCTTAGGACAAATGCCATTATGAGTTTGAAGGATCACGACTAATCTGAAAGATGTAATTCCCTCTGAATATATTCAGAAAGGCCGCACCGACTTGATAACGTGTCTGAACTCAAAGTTGTATTTATCCTACGCTACTTCATATCTTTAAGATACTGCAATACAAATAAATTATTCATGTCAATTAGCTTTTCATCTTCCAAGATGCAAACTTGTGTGATCCCTTTAACAACTATTTATTTCATGCTGAAACAGAGCTCTCCCTGGAAGCCCACTGCTATCGCCTGAGGACATGTCTTTTAAATAAAAGCATCAGAGCTTTGCATACCTATAATTTGCATATTAAAGGCACCGGGAGACAGATGATAGAGGAATTGGGCGAAGCAATCTAATCATCGCTCAACACTGACTGGAATGCCAAAGTCTTTTGGGTTTGGCCCTTCAGAGACGCAACAGCAGCAAAAGAAAACGTTCACAAATTAGCAAAAGATATCTTTTTAAGTGGTTATTGTCGGGTTTTGTTGGAGCTCTGTTGTGCCGTGTCTTTCTCCGTGCTCCTGCAGCTGCACTCGTTTACAAGTAGAGCTACAAAGATTAATCGATTAGTTAAGATCATCAGTCAACTATTCATTTAATCGCCGACTGTTTTGATAATCCACTACTCAGTTTGAGTCATTTGTTATGGAAAAAAGTCAAACTTTCTCCGATTCCAGCTTGTTAAATGTGAATATTTTCTAGTTTTCTTCCCCCCTCTGTGCACTCTAACAAATAAATCTGTGAAATAAAAAAAATTTAACATTTTCTGTTAGGCCTTTATAAAATTCCTTCAGTTAATAAACTTCTGAAAACACTGAAAAAAAAACCATCAAAACGTCAAAAAAAGCGACCAAAACATTTAAGAAAAACTTCAAAAATTAAAAAAAAGTAAAAAGTGACAACGTGAACTTCTCTTATCTCCAAAAAAAAAAAAAATGAAAAAAGTTATGGGAGCAAAAAAATACAATTCAAAATGTAAAAAACAAAAATCCAACTGTGAATCACTGTCTACGGTCAATTTCTGTTAAAATATACAGACATGCAACTGTTCGTACACAGATATTTCTTAGAGTGTAAACTGAATATCTTCCAGTTGTGGACAAAACAAGACATTTAAGGACATCAATGATTCATTTTTCTTCCAATTTTCGGATATATTTGAGACCAAACAACTAATTTAATAAATCAAGAAAATATGGGGGATTACAAATCACCCCCAGTCTATTTAACAGACATCTTCCAGTCTTGCATAATATACAAATCATGTGGAGAAATACATCAATAACAGAGAAAAAAATGAAATAAGTGAAGAAACAAAGTATGAAAAAAGACCAAATCAGTATATACCAGACATGTCCAAAGTCCGGCCCGGGGGCCAATCACAGCCCATGGCCAGATTTCATACGGCCCGCAGCCTCGGTTTGTGAAAGACGAGCAAGAGTCATATGTTGTAAACTTGAATGTTAGAAAACTTTGCATTACTCATAATAAGTCATGTTTAAAATGAACATGAGGTAAAGATATTTATAATCTTCAATTTGAAGGTATTGCATACAGTTTATGCAGGAATTGAACACTTTCTTTGACGCTTTTTTCAACATTTCCTTTATTTCTTTTTACACTACCATCAGTATACTGTACACACCACTTACACCAACTTATTACCAATAGTTTTACACTTATTTTTTTCAAATTTGTGGTCAATAAACCTGATTTAATCTAATTTTGTGTTAGAATAGCTGAAATTATGAATTATTTGGACTAATAGTTAAGTTAGGAAGAGTTTGGTCAAAGTTTAGTTTGAGGATACTGTTCTAGAAACCATTTAAACCACTTGATGAAAGTAGTGAACCTGTGGCCGGGTTGGTTCAGTGGTAGAGCAGGCGCACATATACTGAGAGGTTTATGCCTTGACGCAGAGGTCCAGGGTTCGACTCTCTCACCTAGCTGTCCTGTCAAAATTAAAGGTGGAAAAGGCCCAAAAAATAATCTAAAAAAAAAAGTAGTGAACCGATCCTTAATTTTACCGGCGAGGAGCGTTGTATGGAACATCCATGTTATTTTTGGGCAATTTGGTTGAAATAAAACCCAAATTTCTGACATAGAAACTTTGGGGTCAAATTTGACCCGAGGACAACAGTAGGGTTAATACACAGCTACTTGCTCAGAGTGTGTGAGGACCCTACAGCAGAGACTGTGCAGCTCTGAGTGGACACCGAGTGCAGCGAAGTTCCGAGCAGTAAACTTCTCAGCCAGCATCACTCTGACTCTGTGTGATTTGTTTGCCCCGTGGCTACCAGCGTCCTGGATCGGCCGAGACAGCCAGGACGAGAGCTTGCCCCCGAGTCCATCCAACCCCTTCACCGCTAACG
This sequence comes from Sander lucioperca, assembly GCF_008315115.2. NCBI lineage: Eukaryota > Metazoa > Chordata > Actinopteri > Perciformes > Percidae > Sander > Sander lucioperca. The sequence continues at coordinate 2,173,637 of NC_050196.1, read as the reverse complement.
GGTCACATCACACACGCCGGTGTCACTCGCATGTCCGCTCACTTCGGACCTGACCCACTTCAGCCAGTCCAACCTACACCACCATCCCCATCATCATCATCATCCCCATCCCCATCAGCATCCTCCCTGCCTCGGCCAATCGGCCCTGACACCCTGCAATCTGAGCCACGTAGCTATTTAAAGCCTTCAGACCCGATCAGAGGCAGCGTCATACCCTTGCACCCACATTGTCACCGACAGCAGATTGATGCTCGCCGTGATCACCCAAATGAGGGCGGCAGCAGGGGTGTTTATGAAAGACGGATCGTTGTAATGAAGAAAACTTCTGACAAACTTCTCAGTACACTTGAAGAAATATCTGTGTATTAACAGTTTGTATGTATGTACATTTTAACAGACATTCTCCATAGAAGTGATTCACAGTTGTATTTTTGGTCTTTACATGTAGAATGTCTGCCGCGGTGGTTAGAGTGTGGAGAATGTCGCAGATGTGTTTTTGGGCAAGTTGGCCCGGCAACGGTCATCAGCTGCCATTCAATGAATGAATCAATCAAAATTTTTAAATTTTTATATGAAAACAAGAAGACACTTTTGTTGCTTTCCCCGGTGTTTTTGTCACTATTTCTGCGTTTTTGTACCAAGTTTTTGAAGCTTTTCCCGACATTTTTGTCACGTTTTCTCACTATTCCCAAAGTCGATTTTTTTTTCCTGTGCTTTTGACGTTTTTGTTGTTTTATCGCCGACATTTTTGTCACTTTCACTTTAAATGCTATTAAATTGAATAAAACACTCACATTCAATGAAAGTAGTGAACTGATCATTTATTTTACTTGTGAAGAGCGTTGTAGGGAACCATCCATGTTATTTATTTCTTTAACAATGTGGTTGAAAGAAACCCAAATTTCTGATATGGAATCTTTTTTGAAAATGGGTCAAATTTGACAACAGGAGGGTTAATTATTAGTCAAAATCACACAAAACAGAAATGTTTTCGATTTGAATCCCATTTCTCCATACATTTTGGGACTGTGATGATACAAAATCCAGGAAATAATTCAGTTGATATAATGATAAATTATTCTAGAAAGATTAGTACTGAACTACATGTATAAGAAAAATATGTCTTACTTTCTTGAGATGTCTAAATTAAATAATATCAAACAAATTTGATTCCCCAAGTGGAAATTACGCCCTAGTTTACATTTTCTGTTTGTGTTTTATGTGCTACAAGTTGACAGGAGGGTTAAGAATGAATGTCAAAAAAAAGAAAAAGAAACTGGAGGGAAGGAAACCATGTGGTGAAAGAAAGAGAAAACTGCTCCGGATGGAGTGAAGTCTTCCTCCATGTCATTGTCGCGTCTCGTGTGGCACGTTGGCACGGCATCCTGGCTGTGTGTTTATGAGCGAGGTCCGAATGGCGTCGCAGACTTTCCTCAGCACACATGGCCGCCTGCGTCCTGCGCAGCTTCGGATGCCACCCTCACCGCCGCCCTCTACAGATCCATTTAGAGCCTCTTTTTTTCTGGAAGGTACCACCTCGCTTCGCCCAGGGGACAAATGTGAAGCGTTACAGTCAGACCGGCTTTGTTACAAACACTACGCTCTCACTGCTAGCACGCCGGCTGGGCCCTGCTGATAGCTAGTGCCCCTGCCAAGGTGGGCCTGGACACACACACACACACACACCTCCAAGCTGCCCGAACACACAGAGAGACACACACAGAGACACACACACACACACCTCCAAGCTGCCCGAACACAGAGAGAGAGAGAGAGAGAGAGAGAGAGAGAGAGAGAGAGAGAGAGAGAGAGAGAGAGAGAGAGAGAGAGAGAGAGAGAGAGAGAGAGAGAGACACACACACACACACACCTCCAAGCTGCCCGAACACACACACACACACACACACACACACACACACACATACACATACACACACACACACACACACACACACTCCTCCAAGCTGCTTGAGAGCACACAAGGACTGAATGGAGATGTGCAGGAGGAAGCCAAGTACACGTCGACCCTAACAAGAACACGGCTTTAAACAAAAATCTGATGTGATGTCACGGTTAAATGTGATTTTTTTTCAAAATAAAAATTAGGAATTATACAGCGAATACGGGAGCATTCACATAAAGCACGCAGGTATTCAAGCAGATCTGGCCCGAGAACTTATTTTGGTGCCACGTTTTCCAACGACGGAGCTAATTTTAATTATCAGCTCAGGTCTAATAGGCTTCACAAGCAAGGATGTAAAAGAACAAATACTGCCAAAAGCAACTCAGTACAATGATTAACTTAATAATTAACAATAACTAATCGTTTAGAAAGAATAGAAGAAAGGAATTGGTCCACAGAGATAAGACCAGGAGATGGAGATAAAACAGAGAATACAGGAGTAGAACTACACAACTTGTGGTGCGTTTAAATTCAAAGTAAGAGATTTTTTAAATATGCTAATTGACACTTTAATGATGCAAAGCAGATGCATTTTATTTATTTATTTATTTGCTTTATTACAGTACAAATTCAGCAATCTGCCTCATGAGTTGCTTAAATATCACTGCAGCGAATTTGGTGCACAAAAGATTCAGACTTGAGATTGTGTTGAGATGCTGCTGGATTCATTCAAATGTTCCAGGAGCATGTTGTGCCATTTCCACTTCCTGTACTAGTTTACCAATTACCTTTAAGCCTTTCGAACAGCGAGGACTTCTCTCTGCATTCTTTACATTTATATTTGATGCACTTGTTGCTTGGCAGATCTACTGTTTCTCCCTCCCCGAGCCAAATTTCACATTTAGTTGTAAAAGAACGGAGAGGAAAAATGTTTTTTCGAGCCTTTCAGCCTTTTGAAAAGGCTTCAGAAGGTGAATTTAGAGCCCGGGCATCGGAGATCGGTGGTAATCAGAAGCGGGTTTTTGTAGGAAAAAAAAAGAAACAGAAAACACCCACACAAGTTCACATGGCTCTCCCCTTCCCCCTGCCTTCCTGTGCAAATTTGGACATGATTACAAGTGAGAAAAGCCGAGGGGGGTCTGGCTTCATGGCGGAGATGGAACACACCGCGAGTGTGTTTATGTGCATGCATAGCCTAGTTTTGCATGCAAGTGTGGGAGAGGGAGGAAAAAAGTCCCCCCCCCCCTCGCACACACATTCACGTGCACTTCAGCCACACAGAACATACAGTCCCGGCAACGCGAAATTCCAAGTAGATTTAATATGCACAGTTGCACAAATGGCATGACTCGGAAAGCTTCCAAAACCTCTCTTTCTGAGGTGAAAAACCTCCTGTAAGTACTTTAACAATGGCGTTTTGCTGGTTTAACATACCAGTTATGAGTGAATAATACTTTCTCGTGAGTCTTTGATCTAGAAAAAAGCAAAGCAAACCTACATTTTGTACAGATTAAGGGTTGTTCAAAGCTGCAGAATGACGGCAGTTTCTTTTTTTTCATCCCCCTTTTTCTTCTCTAACTCTTAAGTCGCCTGAGAGGAGATTCATTACACTTCAAAAGTGCTGGCCCTCGCTGTAAAAGCCAATCATTAAATAAAAACTCAGGGAAGAAATACACCTAATTACGGGCAGATAAATGCACATCATTCTCCTGTACCCCCCTCCCCCCCCCCTCCTGTAGAGCTCAAAAATGCTTAAAAAAATGCATGTCGTCAACCGTTTTTGAGGGATTAAAACGTACAACAGCTCAAGCACTTTTCACTTTACGTGTCGAGGTTTCACTGGCTTGAAGAGGAGAGAATTCTTTTTTATTTTTTTTAATTTTTTTACAATAAAACTAATTCCACGAAGGACAGCAGTTGCAGTGGAGTGCGTGGAGGCGTCTGGAGTAGCGGCACAGCCCGAGTCTTTGCAACACAGACGGTGACACCCGGCCGACTCATCTCATGCATTTATGAATTTACTACTAGCGTGTCATTATGGGTGAATGCTGTCAGCGATACAACTGCGAGAGAGAGTGGGAGGATCCACATTCTTCATTTATATGTTGACAAGCTAGCTGTTCAAGCATTCTTTCAACTCACTGGAAGGAATGGGTACTGAATTCAATACTTTTTTGACACCGATGAATTGCATCTAAAGTATCGAAAAATGCCTCGTCATTCAATACCCAACAATAACTAATCTCATCAGCGTCAGTGAGCCAATAAGCACGCAGCATGAGGCTACATTAATTTGAGCCAAAAGTGATCTCTGTGCACACAAGTGTTTTTATCTCCAGTAGAAGAACTAATCTCTGTTTAAACTAACACGCCCAAACCTCATATCTCATCAACATTACTGGGCATAAACAAGAGGCAACACAGAGACTCCGCCTGCTTCTGGTAGTTGCCATGGTAACGTTAGTAGCTTTAGTCTCAGAGAACGACATGTCGTGACCGGTAAGACCCAATCAGGAGGAGAAACGTTGGCTTCAGTGTCGGTGTTGCCAAAGGTCTCCGTTTGCAGCCGTTGAGACTGAAACACAACTCAGAGCAGGGGGAATGAGAGGGGGACACACCAGAGCAGGGGGAATGAGAGGGGGACACACCAGAGCAGGGGGAATGAGAGGGGGACACACCAGAGCAGGGGGAATGAGAGGGGGATACACCAGAGCAGGGGGAATGAGAGGGGGACACACCAGAGCAGGGGGAATGAGAGGGGGAAACGCCAGTGCAAGGGGAATGAGAGGGGGAAACGCCAGAGCAGGGGGAATGAGAGGGTGAAACGCCAGAGCAGGGGGAATGAGAGGGTGAAACGCCAGAGCAGGGGGAATGAGAGGGGGAAACGCCAGAGCAGGGGGAATGAGAGGGGGAAACGTAGCAGAAGATTCAACTTTTTTTAAACCAAAAACCTAGCAATGTAATTGTAGCCTGAGAGTGTGTATATGGGGCGCACACTCTACCAGGTGAGCTGCCCAGGCTCACCTATAAGAGATGAAATCGCAGGGAAAGTAAACCTGTTTTCACCCGGGGATCAACTCTCTGCACATTGGCTCCCCAGACATGAGGTCTGTAGTCGGACCTGTCGCCAAAACTGGGGCAGGGGTTGGAGCATTTCAAGCTCGATTGTTTTCTGATTGAAACAGTGTAACAACAACAAAAAACAACAACCATCTGAATATCACATTACTGATTTCATCCATGGACCATTAACCCCCGCAACTCCTAAAAGTTCCCTCACCCATCACTCCTATCCCACATGCTCATTTTCTTAAGATATTAGGCAATTTAATTACAGTTAAGAGCATTAAGGAGCAGTTTTAAGTATAATTTGCAGTTCATGAACTGTTTTTGAAAATTACTCTTAATATAATTAACTTCTGTCATTAGGCCTAATCCCTGCAGGCTACAGAGGCAATGCTTCCTTTAAGAAATTACATACATGTAACGCTACATTCATTCCTTTTCAACAGGAAGGTTGGACTGCGAAGGTTCGCCTCCTCAATGGAGTAATTATCTATTTCCAGCGAGAGAGTACAAAACAGTGCTAAGTCCATTAATGGCCGGGAGTCTCTCTAGCATGAATAATCATAAACCAAACCCCCCCCCCAAAAAAAAAAGTAATTGGCCTGTTCAGAAGACAAAAATACACAGAGACAAAAGACACATTTGAAGTTCATTTTCTTGAGAATTTAGGAGGAAAACGCCAGAAAAAGGGGAGGGCAAAGGGCAAGAAATCATGGATTTTTTATGACCACATTAACCCTGCGTTGAATTGCACTGTCTGTTCATTCTCTGGTGAAGTATACCGCTTAATTAGAGCAGATATTTCTTTGTCGAAAATAGTGGGGGCCAACGTCTAATTAAATCAAAAGGGACAGTGGCGTATTAGTGATGGGAACGCCCAGGCAGCCATCCACCATCGGCCATGATGCCTTCATAAAAAATGCATGCAGCTCCCCGAGAAGAAAGCTCTAATTTACAACAAAAAAAGAGGAGGAAGAGGCTGAAAATTCAATCGGGGCGGAGGGGCGAGCCTCGCACCTTGACGGTTAGTGATGGTTTGCTTAACGTCTCCTCTGATGAGGTTGAGGACGTGTCACTTTGTCTTTGGCCGAGCTTTAATCAGGCTCCAGCCGGCCCCTCTGGCACGAGCCGAGGCTCTGCCGGCGCGTAACTGACCGCTGATTTAGAATGATATGATTACACCTACACCGGCATGCTGCGCTGCAGTGTGAATTAGCCTCCCCCTCTCTAGAAAATGTGTAATGAGCGATGTTCCCTGCACCCAGCTGGGGCCCCGCGGACTCAGCCATGAGCCGGCATCCTAATCAGCCGTTAGCCAACTCCCCCCCCAAAAAAAAAGCTGCTCTTGCTGGCGCATTAGAATCTGTGTTTGTGCATATCGAAAGATATCCACAAACTGCATTGACTAAACATATAATCACCACTTACCCCTCAGAGGTACGGGGGGGGAGACAGACTGACAGAGCATTTCCTTTGAGTCTTGAAGGAAATCACTGTCGTCACGTGAAAGCTTTTTGCAGCTAGTAGGTTGTGTGTTTCACATCCTACGGGTTCAGTGCTTCTCTGTGAGCGGAGCAGCGGCAATGTCAGACTCGACACACTACAGTATCGGAAAAAAATATAGAAAACAGGACGTTTTGGCACCTCTAAGCAGAGAAAAACCACCAACAAATAATCACTTGGCTATCAAGTTCTTTACATTTACCTGGTGTGTTTGTGCCGGGACTACACAAATAACCAGAGCAAGAAAGATGATCACAGCAAAGCAAGAATCTTAGACATGACATTTTCACACTAGAAAGACAAGAATGAAGACAAAAAACATGTCCTGGCCTTCAACAGACCTTTGGAAGCTTCCTATCAGTACAGGAAAACAACTTCGCACATCTACAAAGTGAGACAGGTGCGTCAGAGGTGGGGGGGGACAAGCAGGTGAAAAATTGCAAACTCCCGCACACTGTCTAATTTGCAAAAAATATATAAAGTTTAATAGTAGGCAGCGTTTGGGTACTAGAGCATCTTCAGGTAAATGGTGTTACATCCTGAGAAGCCATCTTTTGTAGGAGGGGACTTTTTTTTTTTGTGCACCAATCAACAACTTCCACATGGAATTCAGGCATAAATACATAACATTCATTCACATATCCATTACTATAGATGGAGCTTAAACTTAAATACAACACTCTCTATAGCATGTGTCCAACTCAAGGCCCGTAGGTCAAATCCGGCCCCTCGCAGATTTTGATCCGGCCCACATATAAATTTAGGTTCACAACACATTTTGGCCCACCTAGTTTTTTGTCGCTTTTCCCGACGTTGTCACTTTTTGGGGGCGCTTTTTTCTATGATGGCTGAGGAACTTTTTTTGCTGATTTTTTTAGGGCTTTATGTTGACCAAACCATTGGTGAGAAGACTATATGAGACATGCAATAATACAGTCAAAGATGTTTGACTTTTTAGATTAAATAAAAGCATGTTAATAAACTCTACATGTCTGGCTCTTAAGGTGATTCTCATTGAGAGAGTGTGGCCCTTAGTGAAGTTGAGTTTGAACCCCCTGCTCCACAGTAACAATAATATACATCATTTACATCCATCTACTATAGATTGCTCTGCTATGATATATTATGATGGTTACTATAGAGAGTGTTGTATTTAAGTTTATCCTCCATCTATAGTAATGGATATGTGAATGAATGTTATGTATTTATGCCTGATTTCATGTGGAAGTTGATTGGTGCACACAATAAAAACCATCCCCTCCTACAAAAGATGGCTTCTCAGGATGTAACACCATTTACCTGAAGATGGCCTAGTACCTAAACGTTTATACGTCCATTTAAAGAAACAAACCAAGGCTCAAAAGGGATTGGAGGATGCAACATATAAAAAAAGGATGCCAGTCACAAGGTTAACAATTAACCAACAAGCTTTATTAAATAATGCAAAAAATATTCCCAAAAGTAGCAAACAAAGAAACAAAGGGACTGGAGACACCGGCCAAAATGAACTAAAAGATGGGAAGACGCTGGACCAACCTCGCAGTGGGCCGTCCCTCCCCGAGTCTCCCCGCGTCTCCCCGCGTCTCCCCCTAAATTAGCTAAAAAAAAAAAAAAAAGGTAAACTAATCCTAGAACAAACAAAATAGACCCACAACTGAACTACCGGTAATCTCCAGCCCAAACTAACAATAAACTAAAATAATAAAACTCCAGAGGTTGGGAAACACAAACAAAAATAGTGTGCTGCTGTGTGCTCTCCATGTGCCTCTGTCCCGTCACTCTCTGCCTTCTAATCACCTTCCCCCCCCCCCCTCTACCTGAACACTGATTACGCTCAGGTGTGCAACATGGAGAGGGAGGAGGGCAGAACGAGGGACAGAGAGAGAAAAAACGACACACGCACGCACGCACACACACGCTGCCCGAGAGCACACAAGGACTGAATGGAGACGTGCAGGAGGAAGCCAAGTACACGTCGACCCTAAGAAGAACACGGCTTTAAAAAAACTGATGTGATGTCACGGTTAAATGTGATTTTTTTTTTTTTTTTTTCAAAATAAAAATTAGGAATTATACAGCCAATATGGGAGCATTCACATAAAGCACGCAGGTATTCAAGCAGATCTGGCCCAAGAACTCATTTTGGTGCCACATTTTCCAACAACGTTCACCACGCACATTTAACACCTACTATTAAACTTTATATATTTTTTGCAAGTTAAACAGTGTGCAGGCAGGAGTTTTCTTTGCAATCTTCAACATATCAAAAAGTAAATGTGGGTTGCAATTGGGATTATAGAATTGATTCTAACCATGTGTTATGATACTATGATGAAACCTATTGGACCCCTGAGGGTAACATATCTCTAATACTCACATGTCCCCCTCAGTGACTGGGTGGTCTTTATTCCCACAGCAGCTGATTTTCCCACTGGGTTCAACAAACCAGGATGTCGAGGGATGCTTCTCCCAGTGATCACGTTGACAAACTGGACTAGAATCCACTGGGGGGAAAAAAATTTAAAATACAACTTTATTTAAATGATCAATTATTGCAACGTGTCAGCCAGCAGGGGGGCTCATCAACAGGAACTATGTGAAAGGCTCATTGGCTTCTGGCCAAGCTTGGAAAAAATGATGCAAATATGTCCTCAATGCTCATTTAAAGCCTTTCAGTTATTCTGGCTGATTAGACTCTTTTCAGGAGCTTATTAGGTCACAAATTCTTTCTACCAATAAGGATGACAAAAGGTGTCATTTGTCCCGCCCTAACAGGTGCAACAGCACTAACAGTGGACTCAGGAAGATGTCAATCACACCCACACAGTCCTGGGAAAGGTCCAATCAGCCACATTAACTGAAAACACCTGTGTGGGTGTTCAGGGCCTTGAAACTGTTGAATAATGAGATTATCTTTTGAAAACGGGTTCCACTTACACTAAAAGGGGACTCACACTGGGACTAAAATCTTAACTTGACATTAAAATGCATTCTTGAATCTATCGTTAAGTTGCTTTACTTTGGGTCTATTTCTAACTGCTAAACGATTACCTCAGTTTACCATTTACAGCAGCAGAGTGCACAAAAAAAAAAGTCAGCAGTATAATTTATATTATTTAAACAGGGACAATGCACAAATTAACATTAACCTCGTATAAAAATGAGAAATGCATTGTACCAGGTTGTAGCACAAGTGCTATTTTCTGCCCATAGTCCCTTGGCAGGTCAGTAAAACAATAAATATGCAACGCAAGTGAAATACAAAACATCAGAATATACAATTTTACAACCACAGTCACACGTAATTTACAATAAAAAAAAAAACTAACATGGGCTCAATAGACCTTTTTCACAGCAGATATGTTGACTTGTCATAGGAAAAGCACAGCTGAAATTGATAACCTTAACGATGGCTCAGTTCCATCAAGTGTCCCAGTGAGCTATTTCAGTGAGTCAGCATGAACAACACCAGGACCTCTGCTAAGTGGAATGCAGCCATCATTAATGGGTTTTAATACACCTGTGCTTTTCCTACTATGACATGTCAACATGTCTGCTGTGAAAAGGGTCCATCGTTCCCCCTTCCTAAAACCAGTCCCCTTACCCCTTCCCAACAACGCTATGCAATCAAAATCATTACCTCTCCCAATACACACAAACACACACACACACACACACACACACACACACGCTTTGCTGTTAGTCAGTGTTGAGAGTATTTTACCAACCTTTCTATCATTTGTGCCTGTCATAATAAAATTAGCCCTGCCACAGACTAAAGAGTAAAGAGGTGTTTTTTTTGTAAAATTCTGACCCAGTAGTTCCACAGAATTTAAAAAAGTAATCGTTAAATTCTGTTGCAATAGCTAGGCTATTGTTTTGAATAGTACTATTTATTTTGAGCTGTGTGCTATCATACTTGGGCTTATCCTTGCCAGTTATTTTGTCAATGCTCTTCCATAGTCTTTTACTACTCCCTTTTGCTTCTCTGATGATGTCAAGGAAAAAGGATGCTTTTGCCTTTCTAAGCTGCACTGTGACCTTATTTCTCAGACCTTTATAAATTAGATGATCACTAGTTAAACCCCGATTTTAGAAACCTTTTTAGAGAGGCATCTCTTTTTTTCATTAGTTCCCAGAGATTACTATTAAACCAAGGCAAGCTATACATGTTATTTCATGTTATGTCAACAAAATAAAATATTTTTGTCCGAAGGGACTTGAAACATTGCCTTGTTCTGACTATTATAATTGCAAGTTGTTGATATTAGTTATTATAGAAACATGGGAATTAGTTGGAGGGACAAATTATTTCTGTACCCTCAACTATTCTGGTAACGTTGGCCGCACAATCCAGAAAGAGTTGTTAAAACTCAAAACAATTCATGACGAGTCAAACTAGTTCACTCGTTATTTGAAGTTGATCCAACTAAGCACTTTTATGTAGTGTGGCTTTTTTCTCTATTTATTTCCCCCTCCCAGATCTCTGCAGGAGCGTGGATTTTTTTTTTACCATCGCCATGCCATACCATGACACGGCCAAATGTGCCAAACCTGGTGTTTCGGTGGGAGCGAGAGCATAAAACCATAAATGCAAATTAATAAAATTCCACGCATGGGTCTTTGCAGAGCTGTCCAACATCACCACGGTGCACCAAACACCCCCCTCGGACGGCGAGAGCATTGTTGTCTTTGTGACGCTCCGCAGCTGCTGCATTCACTGGAAGAGGTGGCGATGGCCTTCTCAGACTCACACTGTCACCTCTGGTTCACATGCCACTCTCATATACAAATAATAAGTCACAATGTATATTTGGAACAGTTTCTGCGTACGGTTCACTTGGGAAAATACACTTCTTTATAGATTTTTCTTTCCTTCTCCCCCTACACCTTAGAGAGACCGTTCTCTTCTGGGCACTCTGGGAAACGTAGGAAAATCACTACAGAAACATTTCATCAAATCAGAAAATAATACTGCTTTTAAAGATAATTTTTTGGGCTTTTCTGTCTTTAATTGACAGGACAGCTAGTTGAGAAAGGGGAGAGAGGGAAGACATGCAGGAAATCGTCACAGGTCAGATTCAAACCCTGGACCTCTGTGTCGAGGCATAAACCTCTAATTATAGGTGCGCCTGCTCTACCTACTGAACCAACCCGGCCACATAATAGTGCTTTTAAAACTCATTTTAATGGCTTCACTCTGCAAAACATACACATGTAATAGGTCACAATGTACAGTATATTTGAACGGTTTCTGTGTACGGTCACTTGGGGAAAAACAAAAAAAAACAATATTGTAACCGAGGCGAGTGGTGGGGATTCAAATCCACCAATGACTAATCAAATATTGCCATAGGTTCCCCACTAATGATAAAATACAGAGACTTTTTTAAAATTTTGATTGGAAGGGCAATTTATTTAATAAACAGGTTTTGGGCGACTTTATTAAACACCATAAAAACTCAAGCGATGATAAATAAAAAACAAGATGCTAATGCCAACAGTGCCAGGGTTTAATAAACTTCTTTTCTTTTCTTTAACCCTTCACCCAGAGAGCCCCAAATGTCTTCTTGGCACTCTGAGAAACATATCATTTCATCAGAAAATAATACTGCTTTTAAACTCATTTCAATTACATTTTAATAATTAGCTTTTACTTCATTGTTGACCTTCTGTGTATGATTCCTTTCACCTGTCCTACCTTTCGGCTCATTGATTATTTTGTTTGTGCTTTTGGGAAGCCCTTTTGAATCTGCTCCAGTGAAATGGCACAAAAATAAAGACTGAGATTCTCCTTTCAAGAGAGACGGGTATAGCTCATCTTAGAGAAAACAGAGACATCCTTGTGTCCCTGGAATATTTATACATAATGATGCTAGGCAAAGCAATAAGTGCCAGGCAGAGGAAGAAAAAAAAAAGAGGAGACAGAGTCCAAAAGTATTGCAGTAACGTCCCGACATTAGGGCGAGGATGAGTGTCTTTTATCCTCATCTTCTTCTTCCTCTCCTTTTTCTTTTTCTTTTTCCCCCTCCTCTGTAGCACCGCTGGCACCGGGCTGCACCACCTGCTCCAGGGCTCTTTTCGCTCCGGCCAGAATGAACAGCTGGCTGCTCTTCTGACGCTCTGATTGGCTAATCCCTGCTGGTCACTTGCGCCTTTCCCTGCCTGCATGTCATTGAACTTTCTCTCGCCGAGTGCCAGGTCCGAGGAGTGCTCTCTCTCTCTCTCTCTCTCTCTCTCTCTCTCTCTCTCTCTCTCTCTCTCTCTCTCTCTCTCTCTCTCTCTCCCCCCTCTCTCTCTCTCGTCTTTGCCCAGGCCCGTCCTTCATGTGCCCTGCGAAATGGCCCGGGTGGCATATGGGGATATGTAAATAATTTAATGAGGTCAAAAGTGTGAGAGTCTCCTCTACTTTTCCCCTCATCATCCAAACCCTCCTTCCATGGCATCATGGATAATAAAAGAATGTTCACACTAACAATATAGGGGTCCAATATCGACTTGTAATGCCAGCACCTGCCCCCCCTGAAATATGATTGCCCCCACCCTCCCAAACTTTAAACACACATTGTATGGCAACTGTGTACTTTGTTGAAATTTTGAGGCCAGTTTAGAAGTAGAAACATATTAAGCTTGCCGTAGAGCACTTGTTGCTGTAAGAAATAAATTGTGTATTGTACTTTATTTCTGTTCTGTTTCCTATTATCTGGAAACTGTGTACAGCAAGCTTTTCTCTGTTGAAGTTTGAGGCAAGTTTCATGTCACATGACCAATGAATGTTTCCATGATGATTATCCAAATTTCTGCCTTAAAAGCCTGATAGAAAATGGGTTTTGGATACACAATGTGTTGAAAATAAAACAAGTGAAATGAATAATGAATGTGATGTTTTATTTAGCAGAATTGCATTGTGTTGTTCTATCCTATCCAATATTTTATATATTTCTAAGCAGATTTTCTCTGCTGTATTCTGATAAAAATGCCCTGGGTCTCCTCCAGACTGATTATTGGTCCCAGAGGCACCGTGGCTCCATCCGGCGCTTAGCACCGCCCAGGACGATTGTGATTGGTTTAAAGAAAGGCCAATAAACCAGAGCACTTTTTTTTCCTTCTCCCATCCTTAAATGCTGTGTGGACTAGCCAGACCTTCCTACGCAGCGCTGTGGAGGAAGGTCTGGCAACGCGACACTAGCATTTGATTAACTGCTGGAACTTCAATTCCCAGAAATGTGAGGTGACGACCTGTCCAATCTGCGATGGGAAAGGGACGAGAACAGGAAACGTTCTTTGAGAGTTTGGGAGTTTAGCCTGTGTAAGCAAGTGGTGGAGAGACACCTGGTAGGCTCAACCCGTTCTCACTCCTAACTCGTAAAATACTAACCCTTGGTCAGTGTCTCTCAGCGTCAGATACCGACGCCAAAATCCCCCTTTAGCATCTGTATGGAACGCACCGGGCAGAGGAGCAGCTCAAACGCGGCGCTGTAAGATGATGCAGTATGAGGAGAGACAACGGTAGAGAGTAGTATGTAGAGAGACAATAGTAGAGAGTAGTATGTAGAGAGACAACAGTAGAGAGTAGTATGTAGAGAGACAACAGTAGAGAGTAGTATGTAGAGAGACAACAGTAGAGAGTAGTATGAAGAGAGACAACAGTAGAGAGTAGTATGTAGAGAGACATCAGTAGAGAGTAGTATGTAGAGAGACAACAGTAGAGAGTAGTATGTAGAGAGACAACAGTAGAGAGTAGTATGTAGAGAGACAACAGTAGAGAGTAGTATGTAGAGAGACAACAGTAGAGAGTAGTATGTAGAGAGACAACAGTAGAGAGTAGTATGTAGAGACAACAGTAGAGAGTAGTATGTAGAGAGACAACAGTAGAGAGTAGTATGTAGAGAGACAACAGTAGAGAGTAGTATGTAGAGACAACAGTAGAGAGTAGTATGTAGAGAGACAACAGTAGAGAGTAGTATGTAGAGACAACAGTAGAGAGTAGTATGTAGAGAGACAACAGTAGAGAGTAGTATGTAGAGACAACAGTAGAGAGTAGTATGTAGAGAGACAACAGTAGAGAGTAGTATGTAGAGACAACAGTAGAGAGTAGTATGTAGAAAGACAACAGTAGAGAGTAGTATGTAGAGAGACAACAGTAGAGAGTAGTATGTAGAGAGACAACAGTAGAGAGTAGTATGTAGAGAGACAGCAGTAGAGAGTAGTATGTAGAGACAACAGTAGAGAGTAGTATTAAGAGAGACAACAGTAGAGAGTAGTATGTAGAGAGACAAGAGTAGAGAGTAGTATTAAGAGAGACAACAGTAGAGAGTAGTATGAAGAGAGACAACAGTAGAGAGTAGTATGTAGAGAGACAACAGTAGAGAGTAGTATGTAGAGAGACAACAGTAGAGAGTAGTATGAAGAGAGACAACAGTAGAGAGTATTATGTAGAGAGACATCAGTAGAGAGTAGTATGTAGAGAGACAACAGTAGAGAGTAGTATGTAGAGAGACAACAGTAGAGAGTAGTATGTAGAGAGACATCAGTAGAGAGTAGTATGTAGAGAGACAACAGTAGAGAGTACTATGTAGAGAGACAACAGTAGAGAGTAGTATGTAGAGAGACAACAGTAGAGAGTAGTATGAAGAGAGACAACAGTAGAGAGTAGTATGAAGAGAGACAACAGTAGAGAGTAGTATGTAGAGAGACAACAGTAGAGAGTAGTATGTAGAGAGACAACAGTAGAGAGTAGTATGAAGAGAGACAACAGTAGAGAGTAGTATGTAGAGAGACAACAGTAGAGAGTAGTATGTAGAGAGACAACAGTAGAGAGTAGTATGTAGAGAGACAACAGTAGAGAGTAGTATGTAGAGAGACAACAGTAGAGAGTAGTATGTAGAGACAACAGTAGAGAGTAGTATGTAGAGAGACAATAGTAGAGAGTAGTATGTAGAGAGACAACAGTAGAGAGTAGTATGTAGAGAGACAACAGTAGAGAGTAGTATGTAGAGAGACAACAGTAGAGACTAGTATGAAGAGAGACAACAGTAGAGAGTAGTATGTAGAGAGACAACAGTAGAGAGTAGTATGAAGAGAGACAACAGTAGAGAGTAGTATGTAGAGAGACAACAGTAGAGAGTAGTATGTAGAGACAACAGTAGAGAGTAGTATGTAGAGAGACAACAGTAGAGAGTAGTATGTAGAGAGACAACAGTAGAGAGTAGTATGTAGAGAGACAACAGTAGAGAGTAGTATGTAAAGAGACAACAGTAGAGAGTAGTATGTAGAGAGACAACAGTAGAGAGTAGTATGTAGAGACAACAGTAGAGAGTAGTATGTAGAGAGACAACAGTAGAGAGTAGTATGTAGAGAGACAACAGTAGAGAGTAGTATGTAGAGAGACAGCAGTAGAGAGTAGTATGAAGAGAGACAGCAGTAGAGAGTAGTATGTAGAGACAACAGTAGAGAGTAGTATTAAGAGAGACAACAGTAGAGAGTAGTATTAAGAGAGACAACAGTAGAGAGTAGTATGAAGAGAGACAACAGTAGAGAGTAGTATGTAGAGAGACAACAGTAGAGAGTAGTATGTAGAGAGACAACAGTAGAGAGTAGTATGTAGAGAGACAACAGTAGAGAGTAGTATGTAGAGAGACAACAGTAGAGTAGTATGGATCAAACAACTCAGGACTTTCACCCAAGAGACCGGGGTTCATGTCCCGTGTCACTGAAACATACATTATGTAACCCCACCCACCATCTTTCCCTAAACCTAACTGTCCCGTTCTTGTGCAGCATATCAGTTAAACATACGTCCCGACCCAGAGCGTCAAAAAGTGATGCCAAGAGTCCCGGCCAAACGCTCAAGGAGACTTTTTGCGTCCATAACAAACGCCGAATGCACCTGACCAAGCGTCACTTTCTGACGCGATGGGAGTGAGAATGTGTTGGTAGGTTACACCTGCCCTGCAGCATCCAGTGTTTACCTGATTCGTCCGAGAGCAGCTTTCTCCTCTTCATGGGTGGTAAAAACTACCACTGAGTCACTTTTTTGTTCCGTTTCACAGACTGATCTGTTCTGCAGTGTAGCTCCGACTGACTTCAACATGGAAAACATACACTTCAAATCCTCAGTTGCAACCAAACCTCAGACCTCATTTCATTCACTGGCCTCCGACGTGTTCTGTCATGCTCTATCGCTCTTATTTTGTGCATTAAAGCGTGCTCTTTTTCCCCCCCTTACGTCTTCATTTCGCTGCCGATGTTCCATGCGCTGCCTCCCTTTTTCCATATTGTAACCCTCCTGTTTCTTAAAGCACATCTACGTGCTGGTTTTTAAAGCGGTGTGTAAATAAAGTCAACTTGACAACCGAGAGCCACTGCGCCTTTAACTACATACCGCATGATGACAAATGGTCTTTTTTTTTGTCCCTAGAAAGTTGAGAAATGCAGGTAGAGGAGGACGTTTTGAAGACGACGAGTAAAAACGAGACAGAGAAGTGTTTTCTATGCAAACAAGTCGGTTTTACTACTAAGTGTATCTGTGGAGGCAGCAGAGTTGCCTGAGGCAAAATGTACACTTAGCTTTGGTCTATGCAAGGCCCAGCAGTGAATCATTAGCGCTCAGCTGTCCAAAATACACCACCAATCTGGCCCAGGCATATGGCTGCATGACACTCGTATGAATAACTACTACACGCTCGTGTTGTTGTTTTTCCTCCCTTTTAAATGTTCTATGAGCCGGGCGGGCAGCACTCCCAACGCCATTTTTACATCAGAGCAGACATCACAATCTCTGCACTGAGAACAGAGACAAGACAGGTCTGCATTTTCCAACATATGAACAATTTTAAAGAGGTCTGATCAGGTTTAAGCATTTGAAAGATGTTTGCAGAATGTAAAACATGAAAAAAAATGGATGTTTTGCCTCGCGCGAGGACCATCCTGATTACATTTCTGATGTGTTTTCTAACATCTACATTGCACTGCTTTCATATCAGGACTGAAAAAGCACTTAACTGCAGACGTACAATCATACAAATCTGTTCAAATATGTTTTTAAAATGCCTAGGACTGGGATTAAGTGCTGCAGATTATTCAGAGGACTAGAAGGACACTAGAATCAGTTTTCAGTATCACTGTCTGATGCAATGCTCATGTTTTTTTTGCATTTGAAAATTAAGCATGAAGCGCATGATGCGTCAATTAAAACATATTTATGGGAAAAACAAAATGATTACGTACACAAAAAATCGATTGAGGGCACCATCATGCGGCCCCGATGCAATTAAAAGCCGTCCTCCTTTGAGCCCGGGCTAATAGCCTCAGACAGTATTGATCCGTGGATTGGATCAACATCAGTATCAGCCAATATTCAAAGAGTGACAACTGGAATCCAAACGGACAACACAGAGGGATGGCAGTGGAGTTATTCTGTGTCCTATCCTGAAGCTGAGTCCTCTCTGCATCCTCTCTTTGCTTTCCTCTGCCTCTACCTACTCTACGGTTGCAGGAATATTTCATCACACCCATCTCGACCTTTGACCTTTTCTGTTAGTTGCTTGCGAATCCAAGCTTGTGTGCGAGTCTAATAGATGTGAAATGTAAATGAAAGCAGAGGAAGGTTGAAGTTTCTCTCTTAGTGATAGCAATTCCCTCCAGAGGATTCGCTCTGGCTCGCCTCGAACACGCAGGCACATATTTTTTTTTTCTCCGCATGTGTAATTGTTCAGGCGGGGTTCACAGCACATTATCAAATTCATCAGCTAATCATTTAAGACCCCGCTCTTTTATCTGCGAGACGGTCGGTGAATGATCCGATGGCACGCCGATCGATAGGAGAATCGGAATATGCAAATCGCGTTCTGATGTTTGGCATCCCTCAACCTTTCGGCGCTTTCATCTCGGCCCTTTTGATGTTGCTTTGAATCTGCATAACGCAGTGAGAGTGGCTAATGGAGTCGAGCGTCTCCTTCAGCGCTGCTGGAGTCCACCTGTCAGGCCCTGAAGAAAACTTTCCAAAATGAGATTTGGAAAAAGCAGAAATGGAACGACGACTCGATCCTGTCTCGCTCAGTGAGCAACGCACACAACTACTGATCATTTCAGGGCTGCAGCTAGCAGTTAATGTCATCAATCGGTTAGATTTGCATTATTCTGGTATTTGATAATTAATTTAGTCCAAGAGGTCTACAGCGTTTGTTTTTTTTTAGGCCAAGGACCCGTTAACCCTCTGAGGACGAAAGACGCTCCACTACACGATGTTTGACAACACTCCTACTCAAAAAGCGATGTCACATTTCATTTCAGACATTTATTTACTATCTTTAATCATATATAACCTAAAGACTTTGGTAAACTCAGTTCAAGCACCGAAACAATTTGTACAACACGTCATAAGTTAAGGTTTGTTTTCAAAAGAGATTTGAGGAATTTCAAAAAGCGGATGTCAACGTCTCGGCTTTAGCGCCAAATTATCTCTTTACACCTTGCTCTGGAACAAGTGTAAAGAAAGCTGAGTTTGTTCTGATCATTTTGATATGAAACACAGGGGGATCAGTTATATGCAAATACCTTAAAAAGGTAAATTTAAGAAGTTATGTGAAAATGCCCTTAGACCTCAGAGGGAGCAGGAACCCCCTTCTAATAATATTGTATAAAATGAAGTTGCATATTAAACTGGGCCTACAATAACGTGTAGGGTGGCCTAGAGCCTTTACACATACCAATTTATCACGCATACAATGCTAAGCTATTCAAATAAGTGTTAACATATTCATATATTTATACATCATGTTTTAATGTTGAAATGTGGCACAGTGAATCCTTAGGATTAACTGTATCTGTGGATGGCTACCTTATGGCTACTATATATATTATAATTATATATATATATATATATATATACACTAGCTATAGGCCAGTAAGCCTTTCATAAATGTTGTGGAAAATAAAAAATAAAAAAATATTTATCTTTACAAATAGGTTGGATACAGGCTGATGTATAGTTTTTGAATATGTACAATAATTTGGCGGCCCCCCTGCATGTCATTCCCTCTCTCTCTCCCCTATCACGTCTTCAGCTGTCCTGTCAAAAATAAATACCGAAAATGCCCCAAAAATTATCTTACATTTTTTTTAGCGGAGTATAAGTAGAAAGTGGCATGAAAAGAAAAGACTCAAGTAAAGTAAATGTACCTCAACATTTGGACTTTGGTACAGTAGTAGAGTACATGTACTTAGTTACATCCCACCGCTGACAAATACAAATACAGGTGAAAAGATGTGGAATATATGTCTGGTTTTTTTCCTTAAAATGAGACTTAATAAGCAGCAGGGCCGGGGTCAATTTCACTTTGATCCATTTGAAACGGGAATATGAAACTGTATGCCATTAACATAATAATGAGAGAGCACCGACTTGTTCCAAAGTGGTTTCTGTGTAAAGTGGATATGAGAAGAGAAAGATCTCCGGTTTTTGGGAGAGAATTTAAAGTGAGCGGAGTTTGCTCTCGGTGAAGAAACAGGAAGCGCTGACGGTTTGGTACTCTGTAATTTGGCTACTTTTTATTCGAGCAGGGTTCATTTTCAAGAGAAATTACAAATTAAGAATTCAATAATACTTTTACAAAGACATTTTCAGGAAAGATTCTTCTTCAGTCATGATATCATACATAGTATTTAACAGTCCCTCTTCATTTTTTTTTTTCAGCTTAAAAAAAGAAAACAAAGATGAAGAAAGTGGAATTTTTTTTTTCAGTCGAAAATACAGTGTTTTCACAATTGTATAAAAGTTCCCAAATTTTGGAATTTCCCACAAGCTGGAAAATAAAAGGAAAAATAAAAATAAAATAAGATTAAACTTTCGCATTTCACAATGTTTCAAAACACAATAAATGCTCTCTTTACGTAAAATTTGCCCCTATGATCGACACCATGTTCCTTTTTACTAAAATATATCTATATATTGAAGAACTATAGTACTGTACACAACAGTAGGAAATAAATAAAATTAGGAAATATAAAATGGGCCACATAAATAATGTTTTTTTTTTTTTTTCAACCTACAAATAAAATGAAATGCAATTTATTGTTTTCAAAAAAAAAATAAAAAAAAATAAGGTTTGGTGTAATACTGACAAAAGTTCAAAGAAACTGAGAAAACATTGCACAACATAATGTAAACTAAGGAACTGCTGCCTACACGTCTTATTAATACTGACACGGATGCTTCAAAGAACAACGGTGAACCATTTCATAATACTGAAAGCTGGTGAAACTAAAAATTAACCTTTCCTTTTACACAATACGAGGGTGGCACTTGCAGAAAAACACACAGGTTAAAAGGTTTGCATATAAGGCTTCTTTTTTCTTATCAAAAACACCTTACAAAGGCTTCGTCCTTCACCCCCCCCCCACCCCGAAATACCATCTGTCCATAAACTGTATTTTCCCTTAAAACGAAGGTCTCTCTTTAAAACTTCATCCTCTTTAAAAAAAAAAAAAAGAAAGCTCCTTCATTACAGTCTTTTTGTTTAAATTCCTTCATTTTGACGTTTGATTCAGAGGCCTAACATAGTGTGGCTGGAGATGTTTGTGGCCCCGGCAACATGGCAAAAACTAAAGACAACACCGTAGGTAGGTAGGAAGGTAGGTAGGTGATAACAAAAGGTAATATCGAAGGACTGTAGTGCAGACACTACTGCTCTTTTTCCAACACTGTATAAATATATACATAGGCAATACTTTTTTATTATTTTTGTTCATGATTATAGAAGCGGAGTGCAATTTGTACAAGTCACTAGTTGTGCTATAAATACTATGGAACACGGGGGGCGGGGGGATGGGGTTATTTGAGGAGGTTAGCACCACACATATTTTTAGGCCTTAGTACTGTACATTTTTTTTTTAAATGTATTCATTTGTCCATTGTTCGGTTTGCATAATGCAGCTTATTTCACAAACCCATGCCTCCCTTCCCATCGACGCCCTCCTCCGGATTGACTTTTGAGTCCATGTATTGTTCAGCAGACATCTTTACCTCCCCCCACCTCCCCCTCCCTCCCTCCCTCCCTCCCTCCCTCGAGGAGTCTGTCAAAGAAAGCTTCCCTGAAGCTTCAGGCACGTGCACGTCTACGGCTTAAAACACGGCGTTTGGTTTTAAAGCCGAGCAGGTAAGAATACTGAAACCCAAAGAGAGAAACTTAAAAACTCTTAAGATGGGAAGCTTTTTCGAAGGAAAAAAAAAAAAAAAAAAAAAAAACGCCCTTCGCCGATTCACATGCCGTCCTCCATCCCGTCCTCGTGATCCGATTTGGTTT
Organism: Sander lucioperca; assembly: GCF_008315115.2. Taxonomy (NCBI): domain Eukaryota; kingdom Metazoa; phylum Chordata; class Actinopteri; order Perciformes; family Percidae; genus Sander; species Sander lucioperca. The sequence continues at coordinate 2,151,860 of NC_050196.1, read as the reverse complement.
CCGTTTTGCCGTCCAGCGAGCTATCGTCCATCGAGTGCTCTCCGTTCTCCTCCTCGTCCCGCAACGTGTCCGCGTCCGTGTCCATGCTCTTGCTCTCCTCCTCAAACTCCTCCTCGAACTCCTCGTCCCTCCGTCCCATCTTCGCGTACGCTCCGTCCACTTCCTTCCGTCCCTCTCGCATCCCTCCGTTCACGCCGTCGTGCCTCAGGATGGCCTCGCGCTCCGCCATCTCCGGGTAGCCCTGAGGCGTCATGCCCTGCAAGTACGCCCGGCTCATCAGCAGCTCCGTGGGCTCCAGGTGGCCCTTCTCGCGGGCCTCCCGCTCCGCCGCCTCCCGCTCCTCTGCCTCCCGCTTGCAGTAGGAGTAGCGGTGGTTCATGTGCTGCGAGTAGGAGCCCGAGTGCGAGAACCGCTTCCCGCACTTGTCGCACTGGTAGGGCTTCTCCCCCGAGTGCAGCCGCGAGTGCTCGATGAGATGGTGTTTGTGTTTGAAGGCTTTCTTGCAGATCTGGCACTGGTGCGGCCGCTTGCCTGCAGAGACACACAAAACCCAAAGGGGGGGGAAGGGGGAACGTGAGTGAGCCTGCCCCGCTTGTCCTGCTGCTACACAACACATCACACGAGTCAGAAGAAAAGCATAAAATGTTGAGGAAAAACTCGGATGACTTGGATGGCATGGAGTAAGAAAATGACATCACGGAGCATTAAAATCAAACTTTGACTTACGACTTAGGGCTATTTGTTTATTCAAAATGAGAAAGTGCGCTCGCATTCACGGGCCTACATTATGGAAATTCCCTCCTGTGGTTAAAGCATGGAGAAACTCAACCACAACTACTTATTTTGGGCCTGCGTGCCACACTGATGAATGCAACAGAAATCCTACCGCAAAGCAAACAAACAGAAGGCTCGACAAAGGAGTAAACAAATCTGAAATGTGCTGTTGGGGGGGTGGGGGGGTGGAGGAGAATGGATGCACCGATGCACCGAGGGGGTTACCCTGCTTATCTCCTAACACAATTCAAGTTCATGGGGATGCCTGGCCCTCCGTTAGGTTTTTTGGCTGGGGCTCCACCGTCTACCAAAATGTGACGGGATGCTTTTGGATGCCAAAGCTGAAATGAGAAACCCGAGCTGGCCACAAAGGCAGGGTGAGCTAGTTGTTATGACACGGGGCCATAAACTGTCTGGCTGAATAATTGTCCCTCTGGCTTGTAATGTGGCCACACGGCTGCTGTTACACTTAAGAGTTCCTCTTAGACCTAAAGTTACCTGCATCTTTTGTTTTTTAGGGTTAGGGTTACTACTAATAACTTCCCAAACATCTCATTTTCTTCATCTCCTCATTCACTGCCGCTCAGCATGGGTGGGAATATAAATGGCTGTGAGCCTCACACAAATCGAGGGTCCGCAAGCCGACAGGCTTTATAAAACTGCACTTCTGTCCAACATGTGGCCGGTTGAACTGCACTTCTAATAGTGTTCAAAACAAACACACACGCTGACGCGATCATGAAAAGCGCCGCGTTCTGAGCAAGACGCAGGGGCGTTGTGGCGATAACGCACCCCCTTTTTTTCTCCTCTTTTTTTGTAAAGAGTTCAGCGCACTGTTCTGACGGTGCACCCTCCCTTTCCTTTTATGTCCGAGCAGATAACGCGGAGGCTGCATGAAGCACGCAGCGCTCGGCTACAGATAGCGGATAAAACAAATGATGCAACCTCATGAAAGAGGATCTCTGTATAATAACTACAATGAAAGGCTTGTTATCAGCGCTCTGAAGCTTCTGAGCAATACTCGCCTGATGTGATCTATCGCCAATAATGGGTGCCGATGAAGGCGTTCGGGGGGCCTTTTTTTCTGGCTTTCTATATCTAGGTGAATTGATGTGTGTCTTTTAAGATAGCAAAATGGTTAATACGGCAGGATATGATTGGGAAAATAAAGAGTACAATGGCTTGGAAAGATAGCTGAAGTCTCCCTTTGCTTGCCTACCTGCATTCATTACAGACTTTATATATATATATATATATATATATATATATGGCTCTTGATATTTTAGAAAAAGAACACAAAGCTTTCAAACGCATTGCAAAGTCAAAGAATCTCAAACCCTGTCGACGAAGACGCAAGTTTTTACATTATACAACTTAAGGGTTCAAACAAAGAAAGGAAAGAAGGAGAAAAAGGGGGGGGGTAACATAAAATATATATATATTCATAGTGAAGAGGATTTGGAAAACACAAACATTTGAAACATAAAAAAAAATAAAGCAATGGGGTTTAAAATAAGGGTCTAGAACAGTATATACCTGTGTGTTCATATTTGTGTCTTAGAAGGGAACTGCTCTTCTGGAATGTTTTGTCGCACAAGTCACACGCGTACATACCACTTTCGGTCTTTTTAATCTTCTTCCGCGACAGACAGGAGTCGGGGTCTGTCATGTCGTCCAGCCCTGACATGTAATCTGGTGTACCGTCGAGCAGGTCCCCCTTTAGAAAACAGAGAGAGGGAAGAAAAAAAAGAGAAAAACAAAGAAATAATGAGTTGGGTGCGTGACAAAGGGTTGCACTTTATCTATTAAATTAGTCGCTCAGCAAGTCACTTGGTTTGGAATCATTTGAAGGAAAGCTGCAACATTTACTGACTTCAGCTTTTATTTTTGAGGGTTTTTTTAGCGTATTATTTTGTCTAGAAAGCTGTGTAATCTCTTGATGTGATTTCTATATGCTGCACAGTAAGGTCATTTGTAGCCAAGGGCGTAACTTTGGGTTTAACATTTGGGGGTGGGGGGGAGGTCTAAAAAAGGACTAAAAACTGTCACAAAAAAACTCGAAATAAAGAGACAAAAATGTTGAAAGAAGCGTAAAAAAACACTCGAAAAAAACCAGCAGAAACGTCAAAAGGCGACAAAAACTTCAACAACAAAAAACTCAAAAAGGCGGCAAACACTTCGAAAAAAAAGTGTCCAACAAAACACTCGAAAAAGGTGACAAAAACATCGGGAAAATGTCCAAAAGAGCGACAAGAAATTAGGGGAAAAAAGCCCAGTTTTGATTGTTGGGGGGAGGGGTTGTAACCCCCCCTAAATTACACCTATGTTTGTAGCATGTAGCAAGTACAACAAGAAGATGTGTTCATGTGCTAATTGTTAACATGAAAACACCAAAAACACAAAAACCCCAAGTTTAATTCTTAGAAAATATATATATATATATATATATATATATATATATATATATATATATATGTCACTAGATAGAACTCCCAAACAATCACACACTATGCTTCATGTTTCTCATGCAATTTTAATTACCAGCGTTGATTTCTTCATAAAACTTTCAGCTCCGGAGTAATATCGCCCATCTATAACTGACACGCTCGGCCATTATGAAACTCCGCCACTAATGGTGGTCTCATTTTGTACAGGAGTGTTAATTCCGCTAGATTCCTTTAAAATGATCTTTTATGACGAAGATTAGTCTCAAACTATGAATTGATGGGGAACAATATTACAACATTAGGAGGAAAATTGCAATCTCATATAATGATTCAAATCAAAAGGTGCACCTTAATGGCCAATATTGAGCCATGAAGCTCTCTGTGTGTGTGTGTGTGTGTGTGTGTGTGTGTGTGATAATGTGAGGACACTGTGTTTTAAGAAGGGACCATATCACTCGGCAATCAATTTGAACTAAACGCCCGTAGCTGTATTTTTAAAATCTAATTTAATAACTTAGAATAGGAAACATTATTAATACTTTTTTTTTTTTTTCTTCATCAAAATGGTTCCCCTCTATGTTAAACAGCCTTCAGCATTCAGTGGTAATGAACATGGAGACATTGTGCATTATTAATCCACATGGAGAAGCTCATTTTGGGCTGTGGCTCGCTTTTAAAATGCAGCAAAGTTGCGACGGGGAAATTTTCAGAGAAAGTGCACAGCTCCGGGGCTCACCTTTGTCATTTTTTTTAATTTTTTTTTCTTTCACCCATATTTAATAACAAAATGTCTGAGTTCAGGGCCAGCGCTGGAGTCAGGAGCATTAATGTATTCAACATACAGCAGAGGGAGAAATTTAATGTGCAGAGTGGTAACAATTATGACTTTATACGGAGATGAGATTTTAAGGGCCAATATCGTTCCTGTTGTTTATTTGAAGCTGATGCTGTCTAATGTTTTGTGCCAATATGCTTTTTTTAAAGCTTACATTAGACCTCTTTGATGGTAAAATTGTATTATTCTCTATATATTTTAACCCTTTATATGGACAATTATAAAAAATATCAACAAATGTAACTCCGGGTTTAGAGACTTATTAAGTTAGGAGGCAGAGGCAAGTTTCATTACACTATCTGACAGCTGTTAAAAAAAAAAAAATAAAATAAAGGACTTCAACTAAAGATTATTTGCATTCTTATTAATTCATAGGTAGATAATGTTTTGGAATAATCGACGAAATGTCAGAAAATGGCTTCCAGGGGCCCGATATTGCATCTTCAATTTGCCTATTTTTTTGCTCTTCCAACCAACAGTCCAAAACCCAAAAACATTTCATTTACAACAGTATATATCACAAGATGCAGTAGATTTGAGAAGCTGTTGACAGCAATTATTTGGCATTTTCGCCAGATAATGATTCAAATGTTCATTAACTTGGGGTGCAAAAACCCAACTGAAGCTGTTGTTATTTGGGCTCATCCCCTCCATATATCTATCCTGCTCTGTAAACACCTGAACCTCTTAAAGACCCCTGTTCCTCCATGACACCACTGACTACATTTCACTTCTCCCCTCACACCCCTCCCAGCTGTTTATCTCCCTCTCCTTTGCCAGTTCGGTCTACTTCAGGTGAGCGTTTCGCGCTCCTGGCTCGGAAATCGTTTTTTTTTTTTTTTTTTTAATTAGTACAGAAATGAGTTCAGATCATTTTAGGGAATCTGAGTGAGCCTGGGGCTTTTTTACAAAACCACAGGTGGCTTATTTACCTGGAAACCTGGTTTCCGCTGGTACTTTCTCCTCTGCTGCATCTCGGCAAAGGTAGCTGCCCCTGCTGCGTAAGTGTAGGCCATGTGTGGTAGGAAGCCCATTTGATCCATGCCCGGATAGGGCCTGAGACCCGGTATGCTGGCCTGCATCGGGGGCATGAATGTGGCAGGTGGGAAAGCGCTCTGAGGTGGAAGTGAGTACAGGGGTTTGGCAGCAAATGGGTTCATGCCGAAGAGGGGGCTAGTGCTTTTTTCAAGGTTTCCGTTGTTGGTAGAGCCTGAGAATTCCTTCTTCAGATAGGCCAAGTTCAAAGGCTCTTCGAAGTGCTCGCGAGGAGAGGGGATGCTGTTATGGTCGATGGCGATGCTGTTGACTTTAGGTCTGCTTTTGACAGTCAGTGCATGCTTGGGTTCCTTCATTAGTCTCGGCAGAGAGAGGTCCAGCGGCTCGGCCTGCAGGTCTTCGGAAGTCAAGCTGTTCGGAGTGTAGGAGCTGCTGTGAGAGTTTTTGGAAGATGTGGAGGACAGATTTAGCGGCGAGGGGGTGTTGCTGCGGGAGTGGTCCAACTTTTCACCTGCGGGTTTGCCAGTGCCGTACTGGTGGTTTTTCAAATGTCTGAGCGCGTTGTCACAGTTGTTGACGTTGTTGTGGAGCTCCGCTATGGAGGGCGATGTGATGCGGTCCGTAGGTTTCATGAGAGACACAGGTGACCTAGCTGCCATAGAGTCTTTCTGCGGAGTGTGGTGGTTGTTTGTTCCGGCGACCATATCCATGTTGTGCCTGTGCTCCAGTGGTGGGGTTCTGGTAGTGCCGTACTGGTACATCTTTCGCTGCTCAAACCACTCCTTGACGAATTCCTGAGGAAGGCCGACCGCTATGGAAATCTTCAGCAGCTCCTCCGAGTTGGGCTCCATGTTCATGGCAAAATACGCCTTCAGCACGGACATGTGGTCCCTGTAAGGGTGAAGGGGCCCAGTGAGTCCCTTCTCGCACAACATGGAGGAGGACAAGTGGGTGTTCTTCTCCATGAATATCCCTGGTTTGTTGGGCATCAAGTTCTCGCTGGGCTGCAGCACGGCTTTTATCTCCTCGTTCATTTTACACAGGTAGCGCTCGTGCTGATGCAAAGGTATTGGCCCGTTGAAGCTTTCTTTGCAATATTGGCAAGCATAAGGTGTAAACATGGTATTTTCCTGCACCTTCTCGTCCACGCTTCCCTCGAGCATGTGGTTGGCTTTCTCTCGTTTGATATTGCTAATCTGCCTCTTTGAGTCTGTCGTCAGGCTCTGGAGGCAGGCTTTGGCTTCGTTCACTTTCTCCAGCGTGTAGTCGATGATGCTTTTAGTGGCGCCGTTGTGATCGACGAGCGGAAGACCGACCTGAGCGCCCGCGGATGTCAGCGCCTGTTTGTGCTCCTCCACCTGGGAGCCCAGCTCCTTCATGTAGGCCTTGAGCCGGGAGAGCTCCTCGGGCTTGCAGTCCATCTTCTGCCTGCACACGGTGTTGTCCACGATCTGGAGAACCTTCTGCACCTCGCTCAGGTTGTTCCCCAGCGGCCCCGGGTAGCACAGAAGCTGCGACTCCAGCCCGCCCATCCCCAGGTGCTGCAAGGGGCTCTGGGCCGTTGAGTTGTGGTGGACCCCCAGCGGGCTGTTCCCTCCCATGCCTCCGTTCATGAACGGCCCGGGGGCGCCGAAGCCGTGCGACGCCATCATCAGCTTGTAGTCGTTGAAGTCAAGCGGCTCAGTCTTGATGCTCAGGTGGCTGTTGTGTTCGGCGAGGCTGAGCGGCTTGCCGTTCTCCAGCTTCTGCCGAAGCTGGGTGATGGCGGTGTTGGTGGGCGAGGAGGAGGAAGATGTGGGGGAGGAGCCCGTCTTCATGCTGCCGCGCATCCTGCCGTTGACGGCGATCAGACCGATGCACTTTTTGCTGCTTATGTGGGAACTGTAGGAGCCAGAGTGGGAGAAACGCTTCTTGCAGTTGGGGCACTCATACGGTTTTTCTCCTGGAACAAAAAAATATATTGCGCAATGAGAAAGACTGATATGAATTATATCTTTTATTTTTACGGGGACACTGCACATTAATCAACAATGACATGTTCAAGTTAAGCTCAACTTGTCATTTTCTCATTTGCGATTAGAATATTTCTAAGGCACATTTGACATAAAGGCAATTCAAAGCGCTTTACATAAGGTAAAGGAACGCATTAGAACAAGTAAGACTAAGTAAAAGTTACAGTGCAGTAATAAATTCCCCCATATTTTCAAAAAAAAGAAAAAGGAAATAAAAGTTTGGTAATTTGGGAAATTAAGCAATCAAAAAACACTCTGCCTCACTTAGTGTCTCTGCTGATCAATTGTCCCTGACAAACTAATAACTGAAATGAAATTTGCTGATACTGTATGCTTCACACACACACACACACACACACACACACACACACACACACACACACACACACACACACACACACACATCTAAGCAAATACTGTATTTGGCGACTGGACTGATTCTTAACACAGCAGAGTTGAGTGTCCATCAACAGCAGGGAGGGTCCAAAATAAACCCAAAGGGATTTCTGCAGATTCATGGTGTTCTTAAATCACGGTTATGAATATTCAAAGAGCAGGGCAGCATCCCTCCCGCCACTCACCGCTATGAATCCGGAGGTGTTCCTTCAGATGGTGCTTGTATTTGAAGGCCTTGCCACACTCGGTGCATTTGAACTTGCGGTTGCCGGCTGCTTGGTTGAGCAGTTGGTGCTGCGAGAGAAAAAGAGAAAGAGAAAGAGAGAGATTCCCGTTTTAAAAGAAATGCCCAAACATCGTGGGGTTGAGAGTTCAGTCAAATAATCACAATCGGTCAGCATGACAACAAGCGGCAAAGCCAAAACGGCTCCTGTTGCCAAGCGAAGCTTCTTGGCTTTCTACTCCCACCTCTGTTGAGCGACTACAGGCAGCGGCGTTGATAACAGAGAGAATCACATACCTTTTTAATTTCCTGGCTCTTCAGCCAAAGGAGGCATGCCTTTAGAATTTGGCAGCCCAGAAAATAGAATAAATGAAAAGAGTCTTTTTTTAGAGCGTTTCCCCTTCATTAGAAGCGCCGATCTGATCTACTTTTCATTCATTTGGGCCTAATCAGTCTGAGAGGTATTCACAATCCCTCGGTGAGCTCTTTCACCCCGCATACCTGTATTCACACCATTTGAATTACACTTAGTACTTCTTCACAACAGTTTCAAATGTCTTACGGTAATTAGGGATTTTTTTTTTAAACCTTGAATGTCTCTTTAATAATCTTAGGATACAGAACAAAGCGTATAGGCCCGGCCTTGATTCTCTGTTCAAAGGTAAACATCAGTTGCAATCCGTCAAATTTGCAATTCAAACAGGGCCTGTTCTCAGAAAGAAAAGACACACACAAAAAAAATCTAAATATAATGCCTAGCGAGGAGGACGACGACGACAACAACAACACAGGGTGTGTAAACCTGGCTCCTCACTCACCAAACAATTCATTCCAAGTGGGAGTTGAGGACGTTAAATGGTTTGTAAAGAAAAAAAAAAGAAAGACATATTCATGGAGCTTGCAGAGGGACACACACACACACACACACACACACACACACACACAAACTCCTCCCAGTTCAGCCTTGACAAATGCTGGGGTGTGTGCTGACTCTACCCACATTCCTGGGGAGACAGATGGTGGCGCGCAGGACACTGGGAGGACTGGGAGGAATTGTTCAAACAGCCCCAACCTTCAAAGATCAAGCGGGGAGAGTCGGGGGGGCGCCAAAGCGCCGGAGAGGGACCCCACCGCTCGTATGTTGCTGAGTTGCATAAACAAACAGCAACAGCTGCTTCGGTGCCTCCCCCCCACCCCGCCACCTCCACCTCCAGCACCACCATCCACCATCCCTTTTCCTCGCCCCCCCTCAAGGACCCCTGCCCGGTTAAGTTTAGTCTCTCAGCCACCACTGCTAATAAGACAATCACTCCGCGCTCCTAATTGTGAATGGCACCCAGCAAAACGCGCTGTGAAACGCTTACCGCTGCTGCTTTGTGGGCGGGGACCCGACTGGATGTTTGCATATGTATAACCCCCTAATTAGTCATATTTCGGCTAATTGGTTAAGAGGAGGAGGAGTATTACGGCTTGTAAACATACGAGACAGAACAGCCGAGCACATGTTTACCTATCAGTGCATTATTCTTTATGTTAATCGGAGTGCTCCGGAGTCCTCCCGTGATCTTAATTGCCATACGTACGTTTTCACATGAATACAAGCGTCTCCTAAACACGGCGAAGATGACGCAGCGGCCGCGGGTTCGACTCCGACCTGCGGCCCTTTTGCTGCATGTCGTTCCGCCTCCCTCTCCCTTTTCATGTCTTCCGCTGTCCTATAAAAAAATAAAGGCCTAAAACGCCTTAAAAATTGCTCTTTAAAAAATATTTTTTAAAAACACAGCGAAGAGGAATCGATATTACGTCTGTGGTTTGTCTCGCATAAAAATGAGCTTGGCCGATACTGAAAAGACATGAAATCAGAGCGCCGCCTGCAGAGAATCTATGTGCACCCAGAAAAGAAATCAAACGAGTAAGACATCCCCTCCCATCTCATCTCGAGGATCACCACTTAAACAATCCGGCTAATTTACAAATCAAGATAACCCGGCTTTGCGGAAGGACCTGCAGCTCTTGAAAAAAAAAAAAAAGAAAGAAGGGAGTCTTTGGCCACAGACTCGACTCTGGAGGGGGAGCAGCAACAGCATTGTAATATGAGGATTGGGGAGCTGCGGCTCACTCGGCCGGCCCATCTGCTCACGTTTACACCCAGCTGGTAAGATCAGGTGAAAGTGCTGGCTGCTGACATCTGATCAAATCAGCCACAGTCTGAGCCTGTCATTCTCGCTTCAGAGAGCACTACACAACAACACCCACGACCTGGGACTGAACACCGCAAAGCATCAGGGGCCGCGGTATCATCTGGGACTGGCTGGGAGTGTACATTACAAGGGCTTTTCTAGCAGAGGAAGCTCATGAGAAATTTGTGTCACGCAAATACACATTCTTTTAAAGGAAGCACTGCTAGCTTATTAGTGCTGTAGGCATTGTGTAGGGCAACAAACAACCTGTAGTTATAATGAAATCTAAAACATAACAGAGAAACACAAAAAGAGCCCATTTTTATAATTTTTTACTGTTTTACCTTCATTTTTTAATGAATTCTTTTTAAATGTCTAAACCTAGTTTTATGCTTTTAGGCCTTGGAATAGCCGCAATAAGAGGACAACAATACTTTCTCAATGCTACATCTAAATCACAAAATTCGACCCATTATTGTACATTTGAGAGAGATCTTGTATCCTTTGCATTTTTATTGAAAACTAATTCACAACTTATAAACATCTTACAAAGCACAAACACACACTCCATCCTCTTTAAAAATGTACTGCTCAATTTTAGTGGACTGAGAAGTTATAATTATCCCCCTAATGTGCGAAAACTGTGTAAGCGTGCATTTTTACTTTCGCCACAATCTGTCTCACCACCGCATCTTCAACTTAAAGCTGACAAGCGAGTTAAACGCCCGTGACTGCGGGATGTGTTTTCACCTCACAGGACTTTACGGTGATTCATGCTAACTGCCAGCAGATTCACATTATATCTCAGACATATAGCATATAAATCGCTCGGGGAACAAAATTCAAGTATACACAGATGTTTATGCAGTGCATGAAATTAGAAGTGGGGGGAGGGGCGGGGGCGGGGGGTACTTGATGGAGTACTCCGATGTCAGGCTGCGGAAGGAACATTAAAGGCCAGGAGTGTGAGTGAAGTTAAGGGAGCTGATACATTTTTTTTCCAAATTGGAAATTCACACAATCATTCGATCGTGAACACGATGACTGGAAAATTATATCAGGGAAGGGCCATCAAAAAACCATTTAGGGCCTCAATTAAAGTTATTACCATTAAAAGGATCTGCATCTTCAAAATGCCATGAAAAATTAATAATGATTGCCAATCAGAAAAAAATGATCTGTCTTCTCCGAAGGGATCAGAGCACATTAGAAATGAAACGGGGGACAGAGAGAGGAAGAGGAGGAGGAGGAGGAGGAGGAGGAGGAGGAGAAATAGAGAGAGAAGTCAAGGATGAAGAAGAAGAAAAAATGTAAATCCCCCTAACCTGATCCCTTGCAGGCTTGTGTGTGGCCATATGCCGCTCAAGCTGAGTGCGGTAAGCAAACGTGTAGTTGCACAGGGGGCAGGCGAAGTTCTCCTCGTTCTTCTCATGGCGGTACTTGATGTGCTCCTTCAGCGAAGTCAAACGCTTGTAGCCCCGGTCGCAGTAGGGGCAGGTCAACAGTTGGGCGAAGGCATCTGGCGTTCCAGGTGGCAGGTCTGCACGGGAGACAGCGGGAGGGGGGGGGAGGGGAGGAAGGGGAAGAGAAAGCGGGCCAAAAGGTCAGCAAATCAATGGCAGCTAACGGGCGGGCTGCCCAGAGTGGTATGGGAGTTATCTGTGCAATCTGCTCCACATGAGAGCCGCAGTGTCAGCCTGGCATCCGCTGACACACACACACACACACACACACACACACACACACACACACACACACACACACACACACACACAAGCACACACTTTTACATGCCCCCCAGTTTCCTTTTACTACTGCATGTACAGTACACAAACACACAGAAACACCCTGACACACGCACACTTTTACATGCACCCCTGGTTTCCTTGTCCTACTGCATGTACACAAACTCACAGACACATACGCAAAGAAACTCCCTGACACACACAGATAATTCCCCCATACCTTTCTAATTGCTTTAAACAGCCCTCACTTTTTAATGCTATTCCCACTCACACGTTCATCACGTCTGCAGCATGAATCATGAGCCCATTCCAATTCAACCCCCCCCTTCCCCCCCTCCAGTTCTGTCCCTGCGGAGAGCCTCAGAGGTGCACTATCTGATTTCAAGCCCCTGCCCAGCTGTTGCTTAAGACTGTAGGTAAACACCAAGGCATCCGGTGAATCTGTGGGACCAACAGCTGCCCGGTTGTGTCAGCGGGGAGAGCTGCTGCTCTGTCCAGACTCCTTTTCTTTCTCTTGCTCTCTCTTTTTTAACCTTTGCTGGTACAGGGGAGGTTAGCTGAGCAAGCTGATCTGTTACTGCGACAGCACGGCTACAGGAGGAGGCCACAGTTCAACGCAGATTATTATTCCTTTTTTAAAATTGGATATTAAAAGAATTGTATAAAAATGAATCTCTCTCTCACCTAACATTCCCAGCACCTTAGTTGAAATCATTTTGAAAATGCTTTAAAGCAAGATGGTGCAACTTTTTAAAGAGGAAATAACACGTTTCTCTTGCTACAAACTTAATTAATACATTTTTCTTTTTAAATTCCACACTCAGATTTGCTGCTACTGCAAAGACTGGCTTATGGTGGCTAATGTTAGCAAACTGAGCTAACTTTAGATACATATTGCTGTGTGACATCTCACTTCAGCACTCTTATCTTTGGTCTCTCTAAGGCAAGGATCTGCAACAGGGGGTCCTAAGGTATCCATCCACAGATCCAGTTCATCCTAAGGATTCACTGTGCCACATGTATGTGGAACATTAAAAGATAGCTTAGTATTCTATGCACTAAAAACTTATGTATAAAGGCTTAAGGCCGCCCTACACGTTATTGTAAGCCCAGTTTAATATGGAACTTAATTTTATACAATATAAGTAGAAGGTGGTCCCTGCTCTGTGTCTCTTTCACCCTGCTCTAAGGAGTTGAACCAGCAGTCTCCCAGTGAAAAAAATAAAATAAAAATGCGTTGACCCCCTCCCACCGCCCCGTGACAGGATGCGTACCATTCTCCTCTGGACCGGTGGCCTCCGGCGTGCCCAGGCGGGACAGCTCCTCCGGGGCTTCTGGGTAGATGATGGCGGTGTCGCCCCGCTGCAGGTACTCTGCGATGCTCACCACGTGACTGTCGCCGTCGTCCAGCTTCCGCTTGGCAAAAAAGTCCTCGAACTCTGAAGTGCAATCGACGCTCTTGACTGAAGAGGAGGGAGGGGGAGAGAGAGAGAGAGAGAGAGAGAGAGAGAGAGAGAGAGAGAGAGTCAGTCAGTGAAAGGGAGGAGACCGACAGAGGGAGGAGGGGGAGGAATAAATATAAATTGGATTCATTCCTTCCCCTGAGAAATGTTCTTACAGAAGGATATTGGGTACATCTTGGTGGAAATGCGATGAGGACAGCCACCCTAAAACATTACAGCCATGCTTTGGGGAGAATACATCTAAATTACTGGGTATGCTTGTCACGCCATGCCGGCTAAAATAAGAACCGTAACTTAATCCGGCCAGGAGTCGGAGATAAACGCGCTACCACGAAGCTGCTGAGGAGCAACGTGTGAAAAAAAAATCTCCACTGACCTAATTTACTCATGACATTAAATCTGATTTTGAGTTAGGAGTTTAGGGCTGTACAATAAAAAAAGGAAAACACTCACACACACTCTCAGATACGTACATATACAAGCCCAGCTTAATCAGCAACAGAGCCACGTTTCTTTATATCGACTTTCACATATAAGGTCAATCAAGAGACTGTGGCTTTTGTTGATTCTGTGTTGAACAGATTACCGGGGCCAAACCACAAACCAGTGTCAAAGAAGAGAGAGAGAGAGAGAGAGAGAGAGATAGAGATAGAGAGAGAGAGAGAGAGATAGAGAGACATGCTCTGCCATAGCTGAGCAGAATGTATCTTAAGCCAGCCAAAGTGCTGAGGCCACACAATGCGTTTCTCTCAAATTATTTCCCAGTCCCTTCTCTTCAGGGAAACTCTTAAGCTGCAGTGTGGAGATAGCTGCCTCCAAAAAAACAAACCGGAGCTAAAAGAAATCAGCAGCCTTCATTAGTCAAGGGGATGGCCGACTTTCAAAATGCACGCACTCACGTGCGCGCACATGCACCCGCGCACTATTTACAACCTGAAGAAATTCTGCAGGCTGTTTGGCTTTGTCGAGACCAAAAAAAACGAGTGACGTCTCATCAGACTTCATGCCCTGTTAATTAGGCTTTTTAGACTGCGAGCCAAGGTGAGCTTTAAAGAGCGATTTGTTAGGCCGTGATGACTTTGCGGTCCAATTTGCGAAAGGTCAAGGTAGTAGAGATTTGGTTGTCAAAAAAATAAATAAAATGGCAACGAAATGTCATCGGTGCCAATGGATCACTTTTGAGAAGCGTGATAGCATCATTTACAGCACTCTCATTAGACCATTCTGTGTGTGGCTTCTGAACACCGCTAATTGTGAGTGTCGGGCTGAATGTCGAGCTGAATGTTTTCGCGATAGCTGTTGTTTTTTATGATTGACTGATGATTGACCGGGGTGAAGTGCAGGACGCTGCCAGGCTTCTTTATCACGCAGCCAAATTCAAAAATGAGCACTTGATCTTTAACGTTTTTCGGAGTCATTCTGCATGGAAAACTAGAAATGTGGCTTGTTTCTTTAAAAAGGAGAAACAAGCGGTGTTTTTCTTCCAGTGAAGGAGGAAATCACCTGGATCAAAGTGTGCTTTGGCACCGGGGGACGTGATCAAACTGCTTCATGTCTTTAAACGAAATCACATGTGATCTAGTGGCGGGGAGCTTCCACAGCGGTGCCATGGTATTGTTTCCAAAACTCCTCTAAGCAGCGAAAATGGAAAACATTTGCTGCACTCCAAATTGTCAGAACACAGGGAGAAAACAGGGGAGAAAACACCACGATGGGGCAGAACGTAATAGTAATTAAAGCTGAAGGGAGGGTTTTTGAAGTGGGGGCTGTGTGCGCGTTCTGTGGGGTGAGTCTGGTTTACCAAAACAGCGTCCGGGGCCAATTGTTAGGGTGGCCAGGATGATATCATGGAAGGGAGGGAGGGGGGTGTGTGGCTGCAAATCAGCTTTTGGTGGCTTAATGAAGAATGGCAGGTAGGGTTCGGGCTCCGCCAGGAGTAGGCAACGGGACACAAACACACATTTGAGGCTCACTTAGCTCAACAGGACGGCTGAAAACAAGCACAAAATGACCATACATTTGGACCGGGATACATGGCGTCAAAATCTTTGGGGAATTCATTCGCCGGCTCCCTCGCAGTTATCTTTGTTGACAAATGCCGCTTCCTCAGTAGCTCAGCAGTAAATTTAACTTTCTCAAAAAAATCCACTTACTTTGATTCGACCAAAATTAACAAAGCAGACAATGGCGGAAATGCCAATGCATTTAAGTAAGATTATTTGTTCTAAGAGATAGGTCGATCCTAAACAGGATGGATAAGCACATAAGAAGGTGGGTCCAGAGTAGTTCAATGATAGGAGGATGGTAGAATTGAAGGGGTGCCACCTTGAATCCAGGAATGGGCTTGTGAGATGGCTAGGGGGCTAGGGTGGCGGAGTTTGGAAAGATGTCCTATTAACGGTTTGTCAGATCAGATGTCTACACTAGAAAACGGGGAATGTACCTGAGCTTTCTAGAGGGCTCCTAAGAAGCTTTGTGCTGGGGAGAGACGTGTATGATGGGCTTATGGTGTTGTCATTTATACATATGTTTATATGGGTTATTGTCAATTTTGTTAGTATTTTGTTGAAAGGTCTGGAATATTGTCGTTACTGTGTCATCTTTTCTTGATTTTTGTCTGGGTGGGTGGTGATGACGAATGTTGAAAGTTCTATGTTTTGTATGTAAATACAAATTGCCAATCTAAAAAAAAAAAATAACCTTGAATTTGGATGTAAAGTATTGAAATATTATTACATTGACAACATCCCTTTGAACGAGCCACTCTAAAGGTTCTGGAGAAGAAAAAAAACTTGAGCATCCCGTGGCGAGTTATTGCAAGTAGATATTGCTTCATTTTAAAAGGGTCAGGGGCTAAAAAAGATGGGGACAGACTGCTTGAAAAGCATGGCGCAAATGCAGAAAGTACACTGCCAGGGAAACCAGCCACACATTCACACAAAAACACACACACACACACACACACACACACACACACACACACACAGACATTTAACATGTTCAGTCATCTCACCTGTACCGTTTCCTACTGCCTGCAAAGTGGTGTCAGGGCCCAGGGTGTCAAAGTCATCTTTTATTTCATCTGCACAGAAACAAGAAGAAGAGAAAAGGAGGGGTGAGTACCTCTGTGCACCATGCAAACCAACAAACGCTGACAATGAGGAGAAGGAAGGTATGGGGAAAGCAATAAAGGCACCACTGTGCATCGCAGCACGCCGCCGCTTTGTTCGGCATGCTTAATGAATGCTATCATCTGGGCCAGACAGTGACTTATTTACCTTAAACATGACAACAGGCAGCGGGGGGAGGCGAAGAAAGCTTCAATCGCCAAAGAGAGCGATTAAATACACCACGGCACATCCACCTGAGCAATCGCAGAGCTCCAGCCAACACGCAGGCTGAGCTTATTACTCCCTGGCTGTGACGCCGCTGCAATCCTCTGCATGCAGGATCACGCTTGTTTTATCACGTCATTTGGTGGATGCTTTTTTTTGTTCTTCTCCGAAGCTGTGTTGTGAGCGCACACATTTGTTTTTTTAAATTTGCCACAACCCCTGGGCAGAGAGTTAGTGCCTTGCTACCAACTAAAAAAGGAATACAAGCCTTAACCACAAATTAAGAGTTTTAGCTGCACAAACATTTCTCAGGGGGCAGACCTGCTCTGGAGGCAGAAGTATTCTCATTGGTTGGGGTAAACCACAGGTGGGTGGAGACAAAGAATTCACGCTCTCTGGTAAAAGTATGTCAGACTGAACTGAAGCCCCAATGAAATGGAACAGCGTGTTAAAATGTAGAGGCTAAGGGGCGACCTAGCAGCTCACCTGGTAGAGTGCGTCCCACGTACCAAGGCTCAGTCCTTACCGCAGCAGCCCAGGGTTGGAATCTGACCTGTGGCCCTTTGCTGCATGTCTTCCCCCCCTCTCTCTCTCTCCCCACTTTCCTGTCTGCCACGAGCCTATCCAAGGTCCAAATCATTTGTGGTTCAATTATAAAAATGTGTCTGTGTAGTGTGAATAGTTGGTTCCCCCGACTGGGACTGAAGATCGAAGCCCCAATGAAATGGACAGCGTGTTAAAACTTAGAGGCTACCACATTGAGAACCACCAATCGCAGAAATGCTGGCTCTGAGAAATGTTTGAATAACTAAACCCCTCCAGGAGCATTGACGTAAACAGAACAGGTTTCTTACTGCCAATCAGGATAATGGCACGCGGCGGTTATTGTCCTGGCACAGGTAAAGGTGGCTGTAAATAAACGGCAGATTGACAGGCTCGTAAACAAACCCCCTCGTCTGACAAATTCATCCATCCACGGTCGACAGGAGGACACCGACTGGACAATCAGCTTAAGAAGTCCCTGGTCCCTCCTTCCCTGCCTCGGCGGTAAAAAAAATTAAATCAAGGTGCTTCCCAGAACATGGGGGGCTTTGTGTTTTAAAAAGAAACCTGCATTGTGAGCCTTGCACGCATCTGTTCTTGCTGTGCTGCTCCTGCAAGGATTGTCACAAGTGTTGCATTGTGAAGATTCCCCCCCCACCCCCCTTTCTCCACAGTGCACAGCAGGATCTGATGTATCTGACTCTCCCTGAGCTATTAAACAAAAGATGAGCGCCTACATTACAGAAACCTGGCTGAGATATTACAGGAAAAGGTGGTGGGTGTATTGTTTATAATAATGTTATCCTGCTACACAAAAGCCAGAAGCAAAACATCGTTTTTATTTAGAGTTGAAGACAATGGGTTTAATAGTTGCGGAATGCTTTTTCTGAGGCTCGCAATTCCGGGGTTTTCTCGAAATTAAAGATGTGGCTCCGGCGGTGAAATGATAACTACCCTTGTCAATGGCTTCACAGAATAATGACAGACTCTTCTGGATGGGGCATGTCCTAGTTTAACTTTCCCCTCGCGAGGAGTTTTTTTTTCTTCTTTTTCCCCCCATGTACATTTGATTGCTGCCAAACAGCATCCAAACCACAGTGGCAGTATGAGAAAATGAATGGCTTTTAAACATACATAAATTAAGAAGTGACAAAACAAAACCGATTAAAAAGAAGAAGAAACCCTCTAGTATCATATCTTTCACGCTGAACACGGTCAAAACTCCCTTGCATTTGCGTGTCCTCGTAGGCACTGTGTTTGCTTTGGGTAATCACATTTGGCTGCATACTTTTGGTCTGACGCAAGGGGATGACCGGTGGGATTTACTGGCCCTCCACTCTCCCCTATTTACCTTGGACAACTCTTGTTATCTGTGGTCTGAAGGGAGGGACGGCTGCCTCCAGTAGGAGGTAGACTAATACCACTTACACCTCACTGCTGCGGCCTCTGGCGCACACACACACACACACACACACACACACACACACACACACACACGTATAAGTCCTGGGCTCCATTCAAATGGGACAAAGTGTCACTGTGGTTGCCTGGATCGTTCTATAGTAAGAAAAAGGCACTAATGTTGCTGCTGAAAAGCCTCTTTTTTTTTACACACACACACACACACACACACACACACACACACACAGAGTGTATAAGACATGGCCAATTTCATAACTTTTCCTCGTTGAGTGTCTCAAAGTTTTCACAACATATGAAAAGTACAAGGGAAGAAGAGGGATTTTATTTCTTCTGGAGTCATTTATGCCACAAATATGTGCCTATTTTTGGTAGTGGAAAGCATTTTGGATGAATCCTGTCCACTAAATGCTGGAAAAGTGTGTTTTGTCAGTGGTAAATCACAGAGGACGTGAGGCAGTAAGGTACACACCTCCTCGCAGAGCCATGTTGAGGTTTGACTCAGGAGGAGTCCCGAATACCTTGGCCAGACCGTAATTCCACCTATTTTCATAGCAGCTCTGATGCTGTTTATTTTGAAAACATTCCTATTTTTATGGCCGGTCACCGCAGTCGCTTCAAAGTTTCTGCCTTTTGTGCGTTTGACCTCATTCCTCCTGAATGGGTCTGGTACGCGCACAATGGCTTCAGAATCTCAAGACACAAAACAAGCTTTAATTAAAACTGATGCCATCTCTGGTATTTTTACACTAAAGTTGTCAATAGCAGACATTTGGTGTCAATGTTCCATGCCTTCAAATCTTAGCCAAAGAATACAGTGTTTTTTTTTTTCCTGGATGCACTAGGTGTTTAAATGGCAAATTAATAACTCCAAAACTTGATAAACGTGCGAAGAAAACAAGAACCACTGTTTTACCAAATCATAGACGGACACATTTCGAAAAAAAATAAATAATAAAAAGTCATAAAATGAATGTGTCTGTGTCTTATTGAGCGCTTCGATACTGCAGCGAACATGATGGGGGGGGGAAAAAGTGGATTTCAACAGCCTGTGATTGCTGCAACGTTAAGTCAGAAATCCTTCCGACGCCCTGGAGAGAAGTTTAAAAAGGGCAAAGGGAGAAACGCAGGTGATTTATTTGAAAATGTCTGTCAGTGATAATGATGTCATGCTTTCCAGCACATTGCGTCCAGCCTCGCTGTGGGATGAAGGAATGTCAAGGACAACGCCAGACACAAGACACTGATTGTGCCCTGGAATCAGAAAGAGGCTCGGCGATACACTTTCTGTTCTCACTTCTCTGTCTTACATGCAATAGTTCTGGCTCGGAAAAATGATCCAGGCTGTGTTGCTCCATTGCTAAAGACACTTTTTAAAGCATCACGACACATGCAATGAGTCTTCAGAGTGTCTCTCTGTGGTTTTTGGGGAGCGACATTTCTCCATACTTTTACTGCACTTTCCCAAAACATCTAAAAGACACTGCATTCACTCGCACTTCCAAGACCTGTGTACAAACTCCCGATAAGGGAGTGACGACCAAATCAGTCTGAGTAGGAAGGAGGGGGGGTGGGGGGGCGCTAACTTATCTCAGGCCTAAGTTATGTGCTGAGGTATCACTGTAGACACTTAGGCACCGAGGAAGAAGAAAAAAAAAAAAAAAAAAAAAAAAAAAACAGGCTGGGAAACACAGCACCCGCAAAAGATTGGGAAAGAGACTCCCAAACGCTCTAATGAACTTGACTTGCTCTCCGAAATATGTCAGCCACTTTATCACACAAGAAGCATATTATCTGGGAATTGCAACATAGTTGAATTACAGACATTATGGCACCGCGGGTCTTTATCAAATAAACAATTACCGTATGCAACGACAGCTTGTTTATCCTTTATCTTGATTTATTTACCAAACCGTCTTCTCTTTCTCCCCGCCTTAAGGAGCCAATATGAACTGTTATTTAGGAGAAGCAAATGTTGATACCCACTAAGTTTTTTTTTCCCCGTCCCTAATAAATGTGCAATTCCTTCCCCACCCCCCATATTAAAATTTAAGACTGCTGAACGTTCCCCCGTTTTTCGGCAGCGTGCACAGCTAGTTCATTAGCAGAAATGAATAGCGGAGCCCAGCTCATTTAAATTGGCTGTCTTACATGACTTCTCGCCATACTCTGTTCCTGTCGCATGCTTCCAAGAATCATTGACTCTTATTATACATGTAAATGGCTATCATAAAAATAAAAATTTCATTTAAGATTGTTAATGACTTTTCGCAGCAGTCTGGCTTCCTTTAATGATCATACCCTGCCCCCTAATTAAAAGTATTTATCTTTCAAGCATCCGTGACTGGGCCCCCCCCTCCCTTGCAATCTGAGTTGCTCAACAAAAAGACGATAAGTCACTCAAGTTTTGGTGAAGGTATGACTTGCCTGGGATTAAGCAGCTGGTTAGGGAGGAGAGGTGAACACTGATACAGTTTGAGTCCTGCATCTCCTGCAGAATCTGCAGACTGAACCAATAACTCGCATCAACCACATTCTCAACTCCCGGTGCGTTCCATTTTCTGCAGCTGGCACGCGGTTTTTTTTTGGGGTTATACCTTACAGTAAATAGTTTCCGTTGTTTGGCTCAGAGCGGGACTTTTCTCTAAGCGTGAACCAAATGGTCTCTGTCGCTCCCACAGAGAAACTGTTTATCACGTCTGTCAGCCGAGGGAGCATCATCGGGGCTTCGCCGTCAGACCTGGCTCAAGTCGTGTTTGCCCAACGCTTCGCGGGGTTTGTTTAAGTCTACTCGGGCACCAGATGGGGTGGGGTTTACGGCATAAGACCGTACCACGAGTGGCAGGATGTGCACACATTCGCAGTAACGTATCCGAGAGTCAGCTTAGCGGTAGCTTCTGGGATTGACAGCTCACCTGAAAACCCCACACATCTGGTAGAGCACATAGAACAAACGAGAGAAGAGTTTTTTTATAGTGCAAGATCTGTGAGAAATATGAAAGAAATAAGGTTATTCTGGACACTGTACCATTTAGAATATATTTGACATTACGAGCGGAAACATTCTCTTTCAGAACTCAGAAATGAAAAAGGAGGCATTCATCTTCCTGAAAACGCAACAAAAAGTTCCTGATCGTGTCATCAACAAACTTAAAGATGCTAAGGTTACTGTTGACCGATTTCATGTTGTGAATTTAACTCTAGCCACATAACGTACTGACAGTACTTCATAAGCAACATTTTGCTAGCTTTAGATTGGTTTCGGGTGAGCACAATAAAAAAATTAATAATTCCCCATGTCCCTTTAGGGCAAGGCCACCCAATTTTGGGGCCAGCGGCCACGTTTGGCCCATCCTCCATTTGTTTTGGCCCACCATGGCATCTGTCATGCTTATTCTCCTCTTATTTTGAAAGTCAAATCCTAACTGTAATGACTAGGAAACGTACATTTTGTGCAGCAGGGTTAGGGTTAGGGTTAGGGTTAGCCCTACTCACCAGTACCGTCGACCGAGGCGCTCAGCATGTCGTTGTCGGGCCAGATGTGCTCCACGCCGCTGTCCCGCATCTCGTCGTCCTCCTCCTCCTTGGTCAGCAGGCCGTGGCTCTCGGCCCGCGGCGAGGCCTCCGGGTTGGTGAGGCTGGCCGGGCTGCCTGTGCCGTTGAGCAGGGGGTCTTCCTCGGACACCGGCAGCTTGTCCTCCTCCTCCGTCTCCGAGCCCGTCTCCACCACATTCTCGTAGTTCAGAGCTGTAACACAGAGACACAAAAAGAAAGGGTCAGCATAGGAGAGTTTTAGGGACAGGGCTGCAGAGAGATAATGTGGTGGAATGTAACTAAGTACATTTACTTCAGTACTGTCCTTAAGTCCAAGTGTTGAGGTACTTGTACTTTACTTGAGTCTTTTCTTTTCATGCCACTTTCTACTTCTACTCCGCTACATTTCAGAGAGAAATATTGTACTTTTTACTCCACTACATTCATCTGTTACAGCTTTAGTTACTGGTTATTATATTATATAAAATCTGCTGTTTTATTCTAAATTAAACTAGTGTTTGGATCCTTTACACTTTCTAAACTACTTTGGAACTTGCATACAAGTGTCAGCCGAGTGATTCAACTCTAAACATAAATGACAGAGGAATCTGAAAAAGGGATTTCGACTTGTTTTTGGAAATTGAAGGTTTATTCCCAGATTAAAAAAAGGTCACCCCACATCACTGCTCGGTCCAAGGCGTAGGCTCATCTTTTCTTTTTTTTTTGTGGGTTACACCCCAATTACAGCATCCGCGGCTGGAATCTGTGACTGAACCGCAGCGGTGGACAGACAGCTGTCGAGGAGAGGCGGGGGCCAAAATAGCCACTAATTTTCAGTCCTGCTCACATGCCTCGGATGCCAACGAGCTGCACCTTTCAGGACCGGCTCTGCCCCGCAGCATATCCGTCACGATTGAGATGCTTCACATAGCACATGCAATATTACAAATGTCGCTGCTGTGCATACAAAAAGGCTTAACCTATAGTAATTTAGATTATGCATCACATGTACCCCTTCGGATGTCTTCTTCACATTTGCATTGCCAGTGAACCATGAACAAGAACATAGAGGTTTCCTAATATGTGAAAATATAGATACGACAGGGTCTTGAGGGCCTATCGAGTGCACACATTCAAAGAGGTAGGCTGACATACATACCACACGCACACACACACCCTCACACACACTCCAAACTCCAGAGCAGCATCAGCGGGGCCCGCCCCGCTTCCACAACACTCAGGTCCCAGACATATGCCTGCTTTTCTTAAAATAGACGGCCTGTAAATAAGGGCTGTGAACTTAATCAAAAGGTGGCTCGCGTGCAAATTAGTCGCCAGCATCGGCAGGTTTCTCGGCGCATGCTCGCCGCAGCGTAAATTGTGGCAGAAAAGGGAAGTCAGAAGACTTTTTGGAGGAGTGCAGATGGAGCGCTAGGCTGAGCCAGGAACATGGCAACGCATGGGGACACACCTCATTGGCAGCTCGTGCAAGAATGTTCTGCGGTGAGAGCCAATCATGGGAGGACCCAGACTTTGAGCCACCATCGTGAAGAGGTGGAGGCTTTTTTTAAAATGTATTATTATTGTGCTTTAGTTGAAAATTCATGTTCCTGAGCAATTTAAAAAAGCTGCAGCAGGCTCATAAGTCTTTGGTGGAAAATCAACACATTTAAATCTAATGGCTTGGAGAATGTTATATGAATAGTTTACAGGGTGCAGAATGCCTCGCATTGTGTCATCGACAAAGCTTAATTACAACATCTTATGTGCCATATTTTGGCCTACTGAGGCCTGAAAAGTGTCCCTGCCTCTTGAACCTTTCTCAGAATCAAATCAAGAGCGGACCAGATGAAGTCCATGCATGACATTTTCTGAGGACATTATACATATCAAAAGATAAGCCTCCCCACATCTCCTCCTAACACGTCTCCGTACGATTGACCGGTCTGCACTCGCCTTCAGCGAACAACTGCACAACAGGTGCAAATTAAAATGAAAACAGGGCTTTCAAACGTGGGAGGGGAGGCATGGGGCGAGGAGGGTGGCAGGCATGCTGGCCGGCAGGACGGGGGAGGAGGAGGAGGAGGAGGAGGAGGGTGGGAGTGCGGTGACCTGCCTCGAATACCAATCGACAGAAGAAACAAAACCTTTTTCAAGAGGTGTGATCACAAGGGTTTAGGCAAGTTCAGACTCAGTAATGCTCCTTGGAGATGACAAAAAAGGCAACCGAGGCTGGAAAACCCAGGAGCGGAGAGAATTCCTGGGTGGTCCACATCTACCTTGGTACAATTGATATTGTGCCTTTGCCTGAAAAGTTATATATTTATTTTATTTAAGAGAGGAAAGCCTTTACCTGTTTAACTCAACATATCCCTAATTGAAACACCGAAACGGTCAAACTTCTCTCAAATCAACGGCCCTTCAAAACAACAAAATGATCTAGTTTTTTGGGGGGAATTTGTGGCCCATTGACCCCTGAGGTTTTGAACTTTTTCTCAGCAATGTCCCATCAGCTCTGTGTCCCCCCAACGTGCAGAGGAGTAGGGGAGGGGCAGCCGCGAGCGCGGGGCTGGTAGAACAAAAGGCCAAGAGGCTTGGGAAGCTATCAACCCGTCGCTGTGAACCTGATCTCGGGATGCAGATTCAATGACGGTGGAGCAGGGGCTGGCTGAATGAAATTATCTAAGGCTGGACAGGTTTTAAAGGGCCCATTCTTCCCCAATAAAAGGAGCGAGGGAGCTTCTCTTTTTGTTTAGCAACACATCCACCGCGGCAACGCACACCGGTCTGACTTGCAATACTCCCACACAGGGATTGAGGGAATGCGGCATTTGAGTGGAGCTTCTGGGGCAAAGCAAACTTTTCGGGGCATGATTGAGAATTTAGGGGTCTTCAAAAGTAAATCCTGGAGAAGCAAAAGTGGAGCTTTCATTTCTATTCTTTGTCAACCATTTTTTCTGTCTCTTGCTGGGTTTTTTTTCTCCTTCTTTTCTGATTGCTTGCGACGTCTTGTTCTTAAGTTTCTGAACATTTTTTTAAGCACGGGGGGGGCGTTGAACTGTCTCTGAAAAGCTACAGTAGACGCAATCTTCTCCGAACGTCAGCTGTCTCCTCGCCATTCAACGTATAGTACCTCCGAGAAGGCAAAATGACAGTGGGGGCGCTCGTCAAAGTCAAACCCGCAGCATTAACGTCAAAGAAAGCCACCATTGTTTAGGTGCCACCGCTGACAAGAGCCTCTCCCTCTCCGAGCGCCAAGCATCTATTGGTATTGTGTCACGCAACAAAGTAATTCTAACCTACTAATATTTCGCAGGCAGTTATTTCGCCCCCACCGCCGGCCGAACCTCGCTCCTAATCAGCCTTTTGTGTTGCTGAGAAGAGAGAAAGACAAAGAAAAGATGTTTACTCCTCAAAAGCCTCTCCTCTCCTTTTCTTACCTTAAGTGTCATCCTTGACAAAAGCAATCATGGCTGACGTTTTTACAAACTCGTGCTACCTGTTTGATATTGCTTTCTTCTCCTTTTAAAAAAAAACAAACAAATCTCTCCTACCTTTAAGGTAAAAAAAATAAATAAATAAAAGGGCGCTTCTTTGACTTGCGTTTTGCAGATAATTAAAATGACACATTTAACAAGCGCAATTCTTGTTAAATATCAGGTTTTAAACTATCTGACATAACCCTTCTCACAGGCCCGGCATTATTCTGTCACTCACAAAAAAAAGTATAGAGAGGAGAGGAATATTGTATATTGATTAGGACGGCTAGAAGCATCAGCAGTGACAGCAGAGAGACCCAGAGTGCAAAGGGAGAAAGTCTTATTGGAGTCTCATCATTTTCTTTGAGGAAGATAAATAAAGAAGAAAAGAAAAACAATGGCACATGCCATTCTTCAGCCGCGCCAGTCGAGTTCTGCAGATACTGAGAAGCCGGCCGAATTAATTTAGCGCCGGAAAACAAACTCCAAAATCAAAAAATTACGAAATGGCAGCGAACAAATGGCTCCGGTGATAAAATAAAGAAAAGAAAAAGAAAAGGCCTTGAATGTTAGGAGTCATAATGGACTCCAGCTAAACCAATATATAACTCGCTCCGTGTGTGCTTTTTGACAACAGTTGTCTGAGCACATGCTGCATTCAAAGACACCCAGAGTCACTCGCAGGAATACGCCGCCACCAACTTGTGCCTTTGATGTTGACCCGGTGCATCTGTTTGCACGTATGTATGCGTGGAATTTCTTTCAAGATGAAATCCGAAAATGAGCTTGTGTCACACACACACTTTTTAGGTCCTCTAGAGGCAATTCGGTCAAACTTCTGGAATGTAGTAAATACCTGGTTTTAAAAAGTGTCAAATGAAATTCTCCAAAAGTTTCGAGGGGTTTTATAACCCAGATATTTAGTCACGCATTGTGGTTAAATGAAGCGTCCAGTTCTTAGCCACTAGAGAGGGAGGTAAAGGGGGGGGTTACAACCCTCCTAATAATCTAAACTGACCAGTGCAACCCACCCAAATATCTACTATAATTTCCTTTACATAAATAAAGGCAAGTGATGCAGACAAAGGCACAAATTGTTGCCTGAAAATGAAGTGTTTGACGCTATAAATTTCAATTTTGCCCAAAAGTGGACATCTCAACCCCCCCCCCCCCACCCCAATGTTGAACCCAAAGTCACGCCCTTGACTGTAGGTATGTACAGAAAGGTGAGAAAGGGAAAACTACTGCTCCAATTTGGAACCCATTGCAACTGGACAAACCCTCTCTTCCACAACCGTGAAAGCCAAGTTTGGAGGTGTTCCACACGCACTCTGCCCAGGAAAACCATTTGACAATGCTAACATGTATAATCACATCTATTTAACGATCCCCAAGTAGTCGTCCAGTGCCCGGAGGAGGCTGCACTCAAAGCCCTTTCCTGCTCGAGAGCTGGAGAAAGAGAGAGAGAGAGAGATAGAGAGAGAACTCTTTCTGTTTCGGCGGGCCAACGGTGGAGGTGATCACTACAGGGGGAATGACTAACACCCACGTTTTGCGCTCTCTCGCGCTAACCCCGGCTGACTTTTTTTTAGCCGAGTGTCGGGGCTTAGCTCCAGGTGACACGCTCGGCCTCCTACGCCGATAATGAGCCAGGACATTCTCCCTATTGGACGATAACTGCTCACGCTCGCTCCCTGTCTCATGAATGTGAGCCAAGCGGATCACCTGGATGGCTGCGAGGGAGATGGGGAAGCAGAAGTGCTCTATTAGTCTGTGTGTGTGTGTGTGTGTGTTTGTCGGCGGGAGGGCATTAAGGTGCAAGCGAGGTCGCTGCCTCATGGCTACGGCCAGCGGTAGCGGATTCTTATGATGACCTTTCGTCTGCCTTTGTTCCTGTCTGCAACAGTTTAAACACTTCCCCGGGTAAGTCTTACTCCTGTGTGATGGAAACCTCACACCTCTTTCACTACATCTGCCTCGTTTTTACATCAGCAACTCATTCTTTTACATGGTTTTCTTTCTCTTTTTGCAACCATCTTTTTCGCTTTTACACATTTTCTATATTTCTAGATCCATTCTCGTATGAGCCTGAATTTGAAAAACATACAGATGCTCATCCAAAACACCACCATGAAGAGGTAAAACATTCCATTAAAAATGCTCGGTAGTAAATGACCATTGACTGAGACACCCAAACTAATTCATCTATTTAGCTTTTTAAGAGACTGTGAGATGAGAATTCCGATGAAATCACAAGACTAACTTCATTTTAAAGGCTTGCAGTTCACCTCAAATAACTGTTTTGATCCAACTAGAGAGAACCTTCGAAAGATTATACGTCTTCCACGTAAAAACAAAAAACTAATCTTTAGGTAGGACAGGGAACACTAGTGGCGTCTAGGAGTGAACCCAAGTCACGCCAGACAAAAGAATAGCAGACATGTTTGGATATTCTGTGCTATCTTGTCTCAGTATAATGGTGCGATCGAGCACAAGGGGCAAATCGGGGCCAAGTCGGTGAAAGGACGGTGGCAGAGGGCAAACAAAAGCCCCTGAAAAGAGACAGAGAGAGAGTGAGGGGTGAGGGCCAGGGGAGGGGAGGGGGGCGACTTGGGAGAGACGATGAATGGTGAAAACTCAGTGAAGTGTAAACGGAACCTGGGAGTGTGTGTGTGTGTGTTTGTGTGTCTGTCTGGGCAGTGTGTGCGTGTGTGTGCATATGTCTATAGGGGGGGGGGGGCTGGAAAGTGAAGTGAGTGTGTTTGACTGATATGAGTTGTTGAGGACAAGGAGGTTTTTACACTTTTAGGTGTTTTAAGAGATGCTTTTAATGAAAATAACTGAATGTTTAACAGTAAAATAAGTCTCTCTGCGAGCATCGACATGGTGAGAAGGCCCATAATTCACATTAATAACCAAAACCAAGCTATAAGGTAAATCAAAGCCTGAATATTTGATGTTTTCCAGGATTATATTCTCATGTCATGAGTGTGAAAACCAAAGTAGTGTGAAGCTGCAGATCTACAGTCCTTCTAGATGCATCCACGGGGTCAACAGCCAGTTAATCCAACATTTACAACTGAACCACAAAGCAAAAATGGAGAAATGTAGACCTTTTCCAAAGTCGCCTATATCACACCTTGGTGATTCCCTCTTTCATTTGATGAGTCTTTGATTGTGTGTGTTGACGGCCAAACTTCCCAGCGTGTCGCCACGCATCCGTCAAAACGGCCGCCGGTGGGTTTTTTTTTTTTTTGTCCGCGGAGGAGACCCCTTGCAGCAGCGCTGACTCTAATTCAATTAAAGTCCCATTTATTTGCCGAGGAGGCCCGAGCAACAGGCTGGGGAGGGAGAGAGGGAGAGAGGCAGCGAGAAGAAGAAAAGCTGCAAGGTTTGCTCAACAGCTCAGAGGCTCCCACCTTTGCCGGGTCCTGCATGGATTCACCATCTGTGCCCCCCCTTCCCCTCCTCCTCCTCCTCATCCTCCCCCAGTTCACACATGTTCCTGCCTCCAACAAATGTTCGGAGTAAACCTCCCCCCCCCACCCCCTCCCTCCTCTGCCTCCTCCTCATCACACAAGCCAAAGAAGAAGAATAAAAAAGACACACAAAAGCTTCCCCTGGCTGCCCTCAGGACTCCCAGGCCAGGAGAGTGGGAGGGAGATTTTCAGAGAAGAAGAACAGAGGAGGGGAGATGTTGGTAGGGAAGGGGGAGGAGCTGTAAGTGTGTGTGTGTGTGTGTGTGTGTGTGTGTGGAGAATATATATATATATAAATATATATCTTATTTTTAATTCCGGCTCAGGTGAGCTTTCCCTTTGCTTCCCCGATGTTACCCTGACACACGTCAAGCAACGGGAAAAAGGTGGTGGTGGGGGGGGGGGAGAAACGGTTAAAATTAGAAAATTTAATTTATTTGATAATTTCCCAGAATAATTAGAGTTAATATGGGTTAATTAATATGCAAATCTCTCAGCAGATGTTCGGCAGCGAGGCTGCGCACGGCTGAGGAAAAACAGCCCCCTTCTACTTTCTCCTTGCCTGGTTTTGGCTGTCAGTTATTGGGCCGTAATTACTGTAACTAACCAAACACACACACACACACACACACACACACACACACACACACACACACACACACACACACACACACACACACACACACACACACACACACACAGAGGGGGGGAAAAAAGAAAACGTTTGCTGGGTGAACTGCTTCCAGTTTTGGAGTCGTCGCAGGCAAAGCGGTGCTTCTCACACACATTAGAGAGACCATCACTAATTTCCCCTTCCACTATAAAGACCCTTTTTATGCTCCGAGCTGAATGAATGCAGCGAGTGCTTTAAACTATTTGAAATTTGCGAGGCTTTGTGTGTGTGTGTGCTGATGTATACATGTAAATTGTAAAGAAGGAGATGCAGCAGGAGAAGCAGCAACTATACTATGACAAGAGCACCTGCACGTTAAAATAGAGTCGAAAAACACAGATAATAAAGCAGATGTGCGGAATCTGTCTTGCCATAAGAAAAGGGGACGTGCACGTGTTTACATGTGTGTTTGCAGCTGAATACTGAATGCCGTAAACATGCACACGAGTGGCAATACTTGAAGCGGGAAAAAAAAAGATGCTGGGGATTTTGTAAAAATAGCAAAAATGTTTAAAAAATAAATTGTTTAAGAAAAATTGCTGTTGAAGTTTTTTAGACTCATCTTTTATTTTGAAGTTCACTAGCAAATTGAACCACATTGTAAATGTTTCCCCAAACACAAACATAACGCAAGCTCTGCATCCGCAAGCAGGCATCATTTGCACAATTCTATTTCATAATTCAACAATTAATCGGTTAATCGACAGAAAATAATCGACTAACTAACGTGCTTGGACCTTTAAGTCATTTTTTTTTTAGCAAACGGGTCAAATATTCACAGGTTTCAAACATTCGCAAGTGTTTTCGGTTTTACATCGTTGAAAATTTTATGTTTTCAAATTTTAGACAATTTAAAGGCGTCACCCTAAGCTCTGGCAGCTTACTTTGGCCATTTTCTCCATTTTCTGACATTTTATACACTAAATAATGGATCAATTCATCTAAAAAAAAGAATCAAGAGATTCATCGATAATGAAAACAATCACTAGTCGCAGCCCTAAACTGAAGACATTTTCCTCTTCTGGTTTCGTATTCTTGTGGGAGGAGGGAAGGGTTACCTTTAATAGAAAGATTTAATTCATGAATTCTTCCCTGGGGAGGGAGAAAAATATAAGAGCCTATCTCAGGGTGCTTGCCAGGGTTCTCCTGTGGTCAGCTCTCTTCAATAATGTGTTTCCGATAGCAGTCAGTGTGTGTGTGTGTGTGTGTGTGTGTGTGTGTGTGTGTGTGTGTGTGCGCCAAAAGCAGAGACTGTTATCTAAATCGTTCCTCTTTCTCTACGGCCCAGAGTCTCTCTCTCTCTCCCTCCCTCTTTCTCTCTCTTCGTTTCCACTCCTCCTCCACCTCCTCCTGCCCAGTCTCAAAGGGACACCGTGGCTCAATGCCATGAGTCCACGCCCCAGCCTACACACACACACACACACACACACACACACACACACACACACACACACACACACACACACACACACACACCCCTACATGTAGTACGCAGCAGCAACATGCATTCATAAAAATAGACGCACACACACATGACGAAGCAGCTTGCGGAACATTTTTAAAAATAGGAGCACTCCCGCACGTATTATATATATATATATATATATATATATATATACACACATACAGACACACACACACACACACACACACAACATGTTCACACACACACTCAGGTGGCGGAATCTGCTGACATGGCCTCGAATCAGGTTAGATTTCGAGGTGGAGCGAGGCGGGAGCGTCAAATTGATAGTCACAGCCTTCTGTTATCAGGTCTGACTGTTTAATATTGGAACCTGGCCTCGTGTGTGTGTGTGTGTGTGTGTGTGTGTGTGTGTGTGTGTTTGAAGGCCCCATGAGAGCCTGCGTGGCCTTGCAGTACTTTGTGCGCAGCGCCACCATGATAACACATCTGCTTTGGGTTCATCTGTTTATGAATCACTCTTATCTGCCCTGGAAGTGCTACACCGCTCCTGTGTGTACATGTGTGTGTGTGTGTGTGTGTGTGTGTGTTTGTGTGTAAGTGTGAGTGTGTGGGAGTGTAAGTCTGTGTTCCTGTATGCGTGTTCCTCTGTAGGCTTGTGTCATTGTGAGTATTTACCAGAGAGGGAAACAGGCAGAGGAGGAGGGGAAGATCTACTTTGACTGAGGAAAATAATAAAAACCTTCCTGTGGCTTGAGAGCACTTGTATGATTGCGAGAAATGTCAGGAAAAGGACAGGAAAAGTCAAACGGCAGCTACAGGTTTCATGCTATCGGGACAGGTGGTGTGTCACCTGTGAGGAAACTCTTTCCCTTGTAGCACAGAGTGGCGAAATCCAGCAATTCTTCATGCCTGACGGCCCCACGTGCCTCGTTTTAATAAAAAAAAAGAATCTATAAAAATAAATTACTTGCGCTAAGTATATGCAAATTCAAATGTAAGCAATCATTGCAAAATTAATTTTGCCAGAACTGATTAAAAGCTTTAATAAATCTATATACAGTATTGCGCCAATCTGATATTGTAAATTTATTACGCTCCCTGTAAGATTAATTAGAAAGCTACGGTAACATATTGCACTGCCAGGACAGATTACTGTACTTTTTTTTGTTAATAACAGTTAAGCAGAACCTGAGCTGTAATTACCGGCTAACAGAAGCTTTTGATGCTGATTTCCTTCACCAGGAGGAGAGAGAAATGAGATCCAGACGGTAAAAAAGAAACAAATGAAGGCTTCTCTCCCCCTCTCTCTCTCAAATGCTACGCATCTATTTTGGAAGAAAAGAATTAATCACTGCTTGAAGTTCATCTTTTAATATTGCACATACAAAAAAAAAAAAAAAAATCAAGGGAATCCAGGCTGGAGGACTTCATTTTGGGAACTGAGGACATGAATTAGAAACTCTCCTCATTTGCCCTGCGAGTTGAGCAAGGTAAAGCATCGACAGTTGCCAGGGTTAGGGGTTGAATTCCCACCTGAGCAACCCCGATTCAAAAAAATCGTCCTACAGAAACAACACCAGATCACAACCTGGCTCATTTTCCTTTTTTTTTTAAACTGAAATCATTTATCCCAGACTCTTTCACCTTTTTCCTTAGACATAGCAGCCAAAACAACCGGTTTGATCCGGCCAAGGTTGTTTTTGCATTCCTGTCCACAGCGACGGGGCCATGGCCGCGGTTATCTCAGCAAAACAGCACCTGAGAGCTAAAACAACTCTTTTCTCACTGCTGTCACTCCGGCCTCAACTCTCCCTCAAAAGCAACAACTACGGAGAGTTGGCGTGACTTTGGAAATATTCTGGTTATTGTGTTCCAATGTGATAAGTGGATGACCACTAGTGTTTTTCTTTCTGTCTGGCTTTGACATAAGTAGTGAAACGTCTTGAACTGAGGCTGACAAGAAAAAAACAGGGGAGAGTGAGACCTCTCGCTGTCATAAAAACTCTGCCAGTCACCAGCTGTTTAAAGGTC
Organism: Sander lucioperca; assembly: GCF_008315115.2. Classification (NCBI taxonomy): domain Eukaryota; kingdom Metazoa; phylum Chordata; class Actinopteri; order Perciformes; family Percidae; genus Sander; species Sander lucioperca. Next base: position 2,118,870 of record NC_050196.1, on the reverse strand, counting down.
GATCAATGTGTGTCTGTGTGTGTGTGTTTTCAGGGGGAAATGGAGCGGAGGGAGTCAAGCAGGGAGCTCAGATGGACTAAAGAGATCAGACAGGATGAACCGGGGTGGTGGGGGGGTGTGGGGGGCCCAGGTGAGGGGCCACAGGAGGGTGAGGAGGGGGGGGGGACGAGAGGAGGGTTGAGCCCTCTTCTTCTTCCTCTCTGGTCTGAGCCAAGGTGGGGGCCCAGGGCCTCATTCACATGGTAATGAGAGTGTAAAATCACATCTGTTACCCCCAACACACACACACACACACACACACACACACACACACACACACACACACACACACACACACACACACACACACAGAGAGCTTTGTCACCTGAATAGCTTCCCCACCAGGTATCAAACAAGCACCAGGAAATGGGGATTGTGTGTGTGTGTGTGTGTGTGTGTGTCTCATCCCCAGCAGGCAACCGGCAAACTGGGCCCTCCAATCAGTAAATGACACACACACACACACACACACACACACACACACACACACACACACACACACACACACACAGGAGAGGTGGCCTGGGCCCTCGCAGAGAGGGAAAGCCCTCTGGAGAAAGGCGACTCTCTCTGACACTGTTACCAACTTCCCAATTAGCTACCAGCCAGCCAGAGGGGTCTAGAGAAGGGAGGAGGGGGGAGGAGTTTGGACAGATAGGGGGGGCATAGCTTATTGTCACGTGAACAACCTGAGCGTCCAAAAGCTATCTCCTGGAAGCTTTTTTTTCTCCACGTGATTTTTCAGTCAAATGTGGAAAGTTTTTCCAGAGCCCGCAGGCACGTTTCTTTAACAGCGTGTGGTCAACACGGCGCAACGCAACGCTCAAAGCCATACGTGCCATGTTACGAGACGCAAACTGTCTATTAATGCTTTTCTGAATCGATTTCCGTTCACATTCGTGGCCCTTATTGTGATCGCCGACTGGATGGGAGATTTTTTGCACACCTTCCTATTTACCACCACATCTGCGTGTGTGTGTGTGTGTGTATGTGTGTGTGTCAGACAGTGCTAGCGGCAAGGTAGGCCAGGTGTGAGAGACAGCAGCGAGATGACACAACTTAACCTCTCTCTCGATCTCGGTAAACGGCACAAACAAGGCAGCGCTGCAGTCCGACGCCCCAGAGCCCATGATTTATACATGACGTGGGTGGGAGTAAACAGGAGCAGACTGAGGCATTTTATTTCTCTCCCCCTCCCCCCCCCCCCTCTTGCCAGTTGCATCTTTTTTCATGTTGTACCTGTCTTTCTCATCTAGCCGCAGGAGGGCGAAAACTACACTTTTAATTACATGGTGGGAGTTGAGGGTGGAAGCAGGAGGAGGGAGCGGTGGGGGCGTGGGGGGGAGATGTGGATACCTAACGGCTCTTTCACATACTGTGCTGCACCTTAATAAGAAAGCTGAGACCTTAACTGGAAAGTTCAAAACGGCAACCACCTCCACGTTGACAGGTGCAACCTTTAATATATCCATTTATTTGATTCCTCTTGTCTTTATTGGCAAAGTTATTTCCATTTCTGCCATATAAACCACCTCCCAACTGTATATTTTTTTCCCCCATTTCAGTCACACGACTGAGGTTCCTATCAACGGACGACGAGTGCAATTATAAGATAATTGGCTCACATTTCCAGAATGACAACATATAAAGGTAATAAGGGTCAGAGTTAAAGTAGCCGCATGATAGGTGTAAAAAAATGCTCTTATGAAGTTATTAAATCAGTGAATAAAAAAAACTATAATAGGTTTAAATCATTTTTAAATTACGTTTCTAGGTATTAAAGTGTTCTCACTCTGAGCGACATTAACCATTAATTCCTGGTTCACAAAAATGACATGCAACCACAACAATGGAATAAATACGGCTCACGCATAACCTTCTGATGCCTTGTGCACGTTAATGTGTCGCACCGGTATTACATTGCTCAAAGTAGGTTGGTGAGTAGACCTTTAGTTGAAGAAGATAATTAACCTGACTCCATGCAGAGGAAAGTAAAACGAACGTCTTACGATCAGCTAAGATGGCACATCTGTGTGTGTGTATATACTATGTGGCTTACATAATTGAGTAGCTCCATTGGCATGACTGGCTGCAACACATCCACACACTCTGTAGTCTCCATATACTGTAAGTAAAAAGGAAATTTTGATCTAAGGCTTTTTTTCTCCTCCACCTACCCTTGGGTTCTGCCTCCCCGTGTTTCTGTCAATCCTCTCCTTTTTTTTTTTTTTTTTTGATCAGTGGCTTGAAAGAGTCGAGCATGTGTGAGTGCTCAGGTACCTGGGGTATGCCGAGGTGCTAATTAGCTCGGCGGGATAATTGATGTGTAGATTACACCGTTGAACAAATGCTCTGACTTGTTTGTTCTTCGCACTTCTCAGCCTTCTCGCAAAGGGGAGAAGAAAAAAAAATCCTTCTCCGCAGCACCTCCCCCCCCCCCTTTCCCCTTTTACCTCAGCCCTAATGAACAATTTACCTGCCTTGTAAAGGAGGTGGTTAAGCCTGCCAAGGCAGAGGGAAAACAAAGAGGGGGTTGCGCCGGAGTTCATTTCCCACAGGTGGAACTGCTGTCTCCTGTGCTTCAAGACCATGCCTCTATTCCCCGGTGTTAGCGAGGCTGGCTGTGGAAGAAGAGTATGTGTATATACGCTTTGCCAAAACCCTGAAGGAGAGGATGGCGAGCATACATAATTCCAAAAGGGAAACAATTTAAAAAATGAAAGAGCATGCCATTAAGAGCGCCGGTAGGCTTCCATTGTTCTGCCCCCCCTCCCCACTCCTATAATGCTATTTCCTCCATCTTTTGTCTTTGGGACGCTATTATTAGCCGAGCGTGCACGCGAACAACCCCCCCCCCCCTGCGCTCCCCCCAAACCCGCGTCCGTTCAATAGGGTTTGAATTTGCTCATTAACGGCTAAGAATCTGCAAACACATTCGCCGGAGCTTTTGCTACTGCTAATAAACTAATCATGCCCTCTTGTCTAATTGGGAAATAGAATGAGGGGAGAAATAAGAGCTTCGCCTGAGGATTTTTCAGAAGCTGGCTTTCTATCGCGCTGGCAGAGAAGTGGAGCCCATTAGCAGGACAGATGTGGAGGCAAAAGGTGAGCGGCTGAGACGCCGGCGCCACGCCACACTGCCGGACCGCCCGTAATCTGTCACCCGCGCTACTTTACAAGTTAAACACATTATTGTGCTTATTGAGTCTCATTTCTAGGATTGCTTAGCGCTGGTTGCCTTTTTTTTCTCTCCCTGGTGGAGCGCTTACAAACCTGCCAGGGCACTGTCACTGCATGCAAGCTATTACCATTTCTTTAGCACTCCTGATTAGTCAGACAGGCAGGGCAGAGAGGGAGCAGAAAAAGAGAGAGATAGGGGAACTAAGCCAAGACATAAAGTCTTTTGCTCATTGTTTTCTTGATACTTCCTTCACATCCCTTAGAAAGCTCGTCTCAGCGGCTCAAGAAGCCCCCGAATGGCTTCACATGTCTCCAATTTTCACAGCTCCCGGAAGTCATATCGTTGCTATTTTTCCCGTGTACGGGGCAAATGATTTGCACAGTGTGAATGAAAGGAAATGTGTTCTGCAAGATGTCCAAAAATGTGCTGTTTAACTCTATGTTTACCAAATGAATAAAGCCCACCAGGACATAGTTCAGCCATGACAAATGCACTCAATACAACCCTCCCTCAAGAAGATCATTTTATTCTCTTGTTATTGCGTTAGTGGCCTTAGGCACCTCTAGTTTGCTATGTCGCTGTGATAAGGGAGAAAAAAGATGAGCTCTCTACTTTAGATCAACCCTGAACTCCCTGGGACAGATTACCGTGTCATCGAAAACCCGGGGCGGCATGTTTGGACTACACCAGATTGGGAGTCTTGCTGACTAACTGGCAGTTTCCGTCGCCAACCTGATAACTCTCCTCCAACATCCCTCACCCCGGCCCAGCCAGCCAGCTAAGCAGGCGGGCACTTTTTTTTGTTTTTTTGTTTTTCCTCCCTGCCTTTTTCCTGTCGCCATCTCGGTATTTAATCTAACACCGGCAGGCGGCAAGAAGGGTTTACTTTTCCCCCCTCAAAGACAGCACTGCAAGGCGGAGAAGGCAAAAGTGGGAGGAAGAGAGGCGAGCACTCAGGCGGGGAGGGACAGGGGAGTCGAGGCAAGGCACAGGAAACCTGGGCCAAGCGTCACTTTTAACAAAAGCCTTTCATCTTCCTCTCTGCTTTCCCCCAAGACAGTGCGCTTCCAGCAGTGGGATCCTTTTAAGTACATACCTGATAAGGAAACTTTTTTTTTTTCTTCCCTTTCGAGAGCGCATAAAGGAAAACTATCCCCCTCCCACTCCCACACACACACACACACACACACACACACACACACACACACACACACACACACCCCTGTGCAGTTAAAGCGCTCTCATCGCTTTGAACGCCAGATACTGTCCCTTTTATCCCGGGCAAGCAGGTTTCCTATGGCTATTAACTTATTCAAAACAGGTAATTACGGCGAGCAAACAGAGACGTCACGGATCAGAGAGCGCCGCTCATGCCCACTCCACCTTGGCAATCAAACCGGGTGTCGTCTGAGCCGGCGAGTTAACGGGACAGAGGTAGTCGAGGATCCATTTGCGGATAACTGCTCCTAATCCATTTTAGTCAGGAGTCGCTGTGGCAGGGCTGTGTGTGCACCGGGGGGGGGGACCCATGGGATGTATCTGATGGAGAGGTCATAAATCACAGGGAAGAAGTTGAAAAAGTCGAGCTCCCACGGAGGGAGAGAGAGGTAGCAGACAGGCGGGGGTAATGTCCCCCCCCCGGAGGAAAACAACTGAGGCTATCATCACCTTAGTTAAAATATCAGCAACCCTAAGGCCGGCGAGGGCGGGGGCCGCCAAACAATGCCCTCGTCCCTGTGGTAGGAGAAGAGAAGGATTCATGCAGAACCTCTGGTGGGTGGTTTGTTATTGTGGGACAATTCCCCCAAGTGTAGTTAACATAGCGTGAGCCAGTTGGTGGACATTTTTATCCAAAGTGCCTTTGCTGCATACATTTTTAGCATGGGTGATCCCAGTGGGAGTCTGAGTCCTGGGCGGTGTTGGAGAAATGAAACCTTTAACCCTGGCAGAGTTGGCACTTGAGCTGCAACGCAGAACACGTTACCCCAGCAAGTATCCGCTAACATGGGGTGAAGAGAGCAAAAAATAAATAAATGCTGTCTCACATTCCCGAACCGAGTCGCATACGAGATGCCGCGGGAGGGAGAAGAGGGAAAGAGGAGAGAGAGAGAAAATCTTAAGTAGGCCTTTTTCACCTATCTTCTCATCTGCACAGGAAGTAAATGGCGCCCCAGGAGAGCACTCACTCTTTCCTTCCTCGTCTCCTTTAATTTTTTCTCCCTCTGTGCTGTTTGTTGTTTCAGGTAATAAAAACAGAGCGGCTGACAGAGACGTTTTCATGTTGTTTTGGTGACCCGGACGACATGCCTGAGCCTCCCCGCAACGCCTGTTTTTCGAACCAGAGGTGAAGTTTGACAAGATCCTTAAACGTTCTCTCCCTCTCGTCTTCTCCCTCTCAAACTCAAATTTCCAACGCAAGCTGTTGCGTAAGAACCTCTCTGTATCTATGGTAATGGGCAGCTAATTGATCCCATGGGGTTTTCCCTGGCATGGGGAGAACTTATTTACTCTTGCGACAGAGGGATATTTCAGCTCAGACATTCTTTTTTCTCCCTCCCCTCAAGCCTTTCCTCTAATGTGACTATAACTCTCCAATTCTCTTATCTGTACAGGGCACGGTAAGGTGCAAAAGGGGGCCAATGTCTACACGTTTTCCCATTTGAGAAGCATGTGTTCGCGAGGTGACAACCAGCCGCCCGCTTGCACTGCAGAGTGGAACCAATCAGGCTTTAACACCTTGACTTTTCTCTCCAAATGTGGCCGCCGCCGCTGAGCTGCCTCGCCCGCCTCAATGTCAGTACTACAAATTGGCTTCCAACAGGAATCCAAGGTGCCAAAGAGCCATTAGACGGACAAAGGCTTGAAGTCTACCCAGGGATTAATGTGTCACAATCCGTGTGTGATACACAGGAATCAACCCTCTTCATTAGGGCGTGCTATAAAGGAACAAGACAAGATTTCCTCTCTGCCAACATCAGCTCATCTCAGCGTGCACTCTGCTCTTCTTCTTTTTTACAGTGGCTCTCAATGCTTGAGGTTGTCATTAGGACATCTCGGGCATTCACCTGATCCTTTTATTAAGTAGGAGGTGCAACAATAGGCTCCCCAAGAATATGCGGATCATTTCCATGTCTATAGCTTTAAATGGAGACTTGTAGTTTCATAGGCGGATGAAATGATACATTCTACATTCTGTGCCAGCAAGGCCCAAAATGTTACACACGCATGATTGCTGACTCTGGCTTTCATATCCCAGGTTTGACAATATCTGTTCAAAATGTAGTTCCACAGGCTGTAAAGAAGTCAAAATGGTCTATTGGTGGAGACATGCATTAAACACACAAGTGTTTGGATCGTTTCCAGTTTCTAAAATGGGAGTATTGTTTTTTTACTTTTAATTATTTGAACTACAATGTCCTGATGATGCTTACAGACTTATACTTAAGTAACATTTTCACTGCAGGACTGTTACTTGTAGCAGAGTATTTTTACTGTGGGGTATTCATATTTTGACTTCAGCAAAGGATCTGAATACTTCTTCCACTGCTGAAAAGCACCAACAATACACCTGCACCACGGGGCCCGATTGTCAGCGAAGCCCATCTTCAATTAAACAAAGTCATAATCTGCCCCTGACAGAGCGGATTAGGCTTTGTCCTGGCGGGGGCTTCATAGGGGGACGAAGGAGGAGGAAGAAGGAGGCGGTTAACCACGGCTGGCGACTTCATTTACTGTGAAGACGCCCTTGTATCCTCCCATGGAGTCACCTGAGTCAGCGCAGTGCTGGCTGGCCGCTCGCTCGCTCACTCGCTCGGTCGGTCGGCTGACTTGCTGTCTCACTTGCGGGACTCAAATCCTGTCCGAGATAACAGCTAATCATTTGTCACCCCGAGAAGCAATTCCCTCCAATCACCCGGGAAGAGAGCGCCACTTTATTCCGCGGCGCTGTCAGGATGGCAAGAAATTACATTCGGCCATGCTTCCCCCCCCTATCTCCTCCCCCCCCATATCTGTCCTGAGCCCTGTGTGGAACAACAGAACAACAGCTGACAAGATTGAAAATGACTGTGTTTCCAAAACCCCAAACACAGACATACACATGCACCCACACGTTTCTATATGTCCCAGCTAGCAGGGAACGTTCCCAACCACATTGGCTTACGTTACCTACACGTTCTAATAATGTTTTAAAGGAAATGTAATCTAATGTTCAGAGAATGTTTTAAGAATGTTAGGGGCATTCATTATGTTCTAGCAATGTCATTATTAAACATTTTAAGAACGTTCTTGGAACGAAAACAAATTCTAGCAGGGGTTTCTATCGCTATACCTGTCAATGTCAGTTTTAAACCCCTCCCAAGCCTGCTCAATGCTAAAGCTAAATGTATGGAAGAATCTTTGTTTTCAAACCATTGTGAGAACATGTGGTCCGGAAATACAAGAATACATAATCACACAGGAGCTTTAGGAAACTGGGAAAAACACATGCTGGCAGATACAGGCATAAAACACACACACACACACACACACACACACACACACACACACACACACACACACACACGCACACACACACACACACACACACACACACACACACACACGCTGTAGCCTGTCCATGCAGCTGTTTCATTTGGGATTCCTCGAGTTGTTTCACTGTTACACTCTCTACTTTCCCAGTTAGACAATCATTTATATGGACCGGCGTCCAACAGCCGGGTCCCAAAGCTTAGAAGTTACTAAAGCTTACTAAAAGTGCACCGATGATGGGGATTATGCTCTCGTCCGACACAGCTTACATAACGGCAAATACACGGCACAACTTTATGGGTAGCACTGAGCAGGAAACTATCAGACAGGGCTATGATCATGTACATTTACACCCTTCTCTTTTGTCACAGCATGCTGTTGATCATGTCTCTACTTCAGTTTTCTCTTGACAGTCTCTTACAGTTTCCTAGTGAACTTTAGCTCTGTCCTGTGTTTTGACATGTGTGCCCATTCTCCTGTTGTTGAGCAAGACGAGCCGTTTCCCCAGAACAAAGGTTGATGTCTGGATATTTGCCGTTAGCAAACTCAGGCTACCTAGGCAGCTTGCCAGTTTCTGTTGAACTTTGTGTTGGATTTCAATAAAAAAATATGACAAACGGCAATTCCCTGGGTGTGCACAAAAAACGATGGGACGCGAGCAATTGCAACAGAACTGCAGCAACTCCTGGAGCAACACGGCAGCTTTCCAGCAAAAAATGTTGCTTGGCGCATTACTGGCACAAGAGCCTAGCCGAGTGACGGGGAAAGGGAAGCGGTGGCAGTTTGGTAAGGTTTCATATTGAGAGTTAGTCAACTGACTGGCTCTGGGACGGCTGCCCACACTGCATTGGCCATACTTAATTACATTATGCATGGCGTGGGGATATTCATAGCATACATGAAGTGTATGTGAGTGAATGAAAAGGAAAAAAAAAAGAGAGACGATATTGCCAGTGTGGAAAAGGACCTCTGACATTGAACCAATTTTCTGACATGTAAAAAAAAAATAAAATAAGAATACCGTCCTATTAGATTAGCGATGCTAAATTAACGACAATTTAGAAAGAGGAGAAGAAGTCCAACCTGAGAGGAGATCAGTGCGACGGTGGCGTCTGGGAGACACTAGCTTGTTGATGGCATAATGCTAAGTCTGTGTGTTGAAGATAAGAGTGCCATAGAGTAGGCCCTAGGCCCAATGCTGTGTGTGTGTGTGTGTGTGTGTGTGTGTGTGTGTGTGTGTGTGTGTGTGTACGGATGTGTCTTATGTGTCAGAGAGTGGGGGGGAGGATGTGTGTTTGTACACACACACACACACATATATATATATATATATATATACATACAGTATATAGATATAGTGTATGTGTGTTAGCGTGCAAGACAAATGAGGATGGTGCTTGACGTTGTGAAGCGACTTATCTCTCATTATGGGGAACAGTGGCTGAATAAGGCGGTCGATAGAAGAGAGAAACAATTAGAGAAAAGCATCCAGGACCATACAGTAGGAGTATAGATTGTTGAGGTGCAGTTTTAGGTGTGTGTGTGTGTGTGTGTGTGTGTGTGTGATAGATACACAGAGGGCTTTGCCATGAAACCAGGTTCCAGGTTGTATGAAAGAGAAGGAGCTGTGAGTGATTGAGAAGAAATGTGGAAAATTGATCGTTTCAAGCCTACACTTTTATTTTTTATTTATTTTTTCATTTTAAGGTAGTATTTGTAAAATGCTCTATCAATAAATGGATGTAGCAATCATGGAAGAAGAAGAAGAAGAGGGGTGGGAAAAAAAAATGTCCACTACTCAGAAATTCAAGCGCAGGCTTTTTTCCTCCCCTTTTTTTTCCACAAATACCAAGGGAGACGTCGGATTTTTTTAACTGAATAATGTATGCATACTTTCACTTGGGCATGATGAAGCAATTTTGGCCTTTAAAAAAACTGTGAGAGCTAGGGGTGGGCTTCACTTCCTGCACGTTTGAATAATTCAGACAGCCAGGTGGAGAGTCTCAGAATACTTGCTGCTATCTTTTTTTTCATTCCTTCCGGAAAGTAAAAAGAGCTGGGTTCTTATTCAAAATGGCTTCATGAAAGATTAAAATAGGTGTTAAGATCGGGGGGGGCAAATGGCAGGAGAGATGTTGTGTTGCATGAACAAAGCGTGGGTTGTCCAAAAAAACGATGCGTCCTTTTCCGACACTCGACTAGGAAATTTAAATTTGAAGAAAGTTTTTTAACAAGACTTCAGGGATCAAAAGGTCAAAAAAAAACTGCAATCCCAAAATCGTATTAAATACACATAAAACCTGACCTTTTCTCCTCAGCTTGCATGTTTTCACCTCCATCTGAACATTCAGGTTCAGTCTGCCCGTTGCACTCTTTGCAAGTCACTCTGGATAAGAGCGTCAGCTAAACGGCTAAAAAGTAAATGTAAAATGACAGGCCCTGGAGATCTCCCTGCCCTGGTTGTGTGTGTGTGTGTGTGTGTGTTTTCCATCGAGTTCAGGTTTGCCCTTGATAAAAGAGTGAGGAAAAAAAAAAAGGAAAATATATTTGTGCCGAAGGAGAGAAAAATGAATAGAGGGATTTGGCGTCACAAAAAGTGTGTCTGACAGGTTGAAGGGCTGGAACCGCGAGCGAACGGACACCTTGGTGGGTTTCCTGAAGTGGCGGCTCCCTGAGCAGATATGAAAGGGGAATGTATGATATTGGGAACATTGCAGGGCTTCAACCCAGGATGTGCAGAAATATGATCACAGTGTCTCCTTTACCTAACAGACCCTAGGTAAAGATGCTTGTTCTGAAATGGCATGTCCATGGTTTAAAAAGTGAACACCTAAGAAAATAAGCAATTACTAAAAAAAAAAAATAAACGAGGGTATTGGGTAACACTTTAACTGCCTGGATCCTCTGTATTCCACAGATATAACATGTATTTACTGTGTCCCACCTACTTGCTGACACGTAAATTTCCCTCTGGGATAAATAGCAGAGGCCCCGCTGCTTTAACACACAAGCACACACTGAGCTGATCTGACTAAATCCCAGGTACTAGTCCCTGCAGAAACCTTCAAATGACTTTAAATCGATGCAGTAAAATAAAGCTAAAATGCATAATAATGTGTTAGCTCTCCGGTGGGAGCGCAGGAAGCGGAGAGAGGAGGATAAAGAGGCAAAGGTTCTCCCAGGGCCAGGCAAACTGCAAACTCCAAACGCCCCACGCTCGTTCGCTGCCTCTCGCTGCCCTCCGTGGCCAAACAAAGAGGAGGATGTTTTGTCAGAGAAGTAACGAAAAAAAATCAATAAAAGCGAGACCTCCACCACCAACCACCTGGCCAAAGGCCGACGGTTTTTCATGCACGCTGTTGTGGCTTCCTTTCCCTCCTAGGTTTTCTTTCCTTCCTACGCCAGCTCCTCCTGCGGTGGAACCGGTGGGCTGGCTACGTTTCCTCAGGTGTTGGGGGCAGGAGGGCAAAAGGGCTACTACCTAAAGTTAGATTTAAGGTATTTCAAGGTAGTCCAAAAACTTTAAACTACTTCCATCTTTGGGGGGGGGGTAGGCAGTCATTGCTGAGGTATTTTCAGCAATTCTACATTTCCCTGAAATCATTCGGCGATCTAATAGTGTGGGCGGTACTGTGAGGCGGGGGAAGTGAAAGAGAGTTTAAAGTTAATATGCAGCTAACTTTCTGAGGGCCGTGTAGACCATTGGCGCTCGTAGACATTTCTTAGAGTGTGGCAAAACAACACTGTAAAAAAGGTCTTTGTTTCATTTTTTTTTGTCAGCAATGCATGTTATTTCATGTTGTGTTAACCAAAAACATTGCGTTGATATTAGTTCTTATAAAAACGTGGTAATCAGTTGAAAATACTAAGCGTAGTTGTTAGGAAAACTTGAGATTAGTTATTGAAAAAACTTTGGAATTAGTTAGAGGGATTTCTATTGTACCCTAAACTGTTATCGTTATCGTTGGCCACACAATCCAGAAAGCGTTGTTAAAACTAAAAAATAATTCATGCAACTAGTTCACTCGTTATTTTAAGTTGATACAACTGAGCACTTTTTACAGTGTTTGCAGGACTGAGAGAAATAAACCTGGATTTACATGGACACTTGTGTGCTTTCGTGCCGTTATTACCGGCTGTGTGTCTTATAGGGTACCTTCCATTTTGACAGTGAACACAAACCCACCGACTGTGGCTCGCACACTGTGGAGAGAGAACTTGTTCCCTCCCACACAACACCAAGGCGACTTCATCTCAATTACACCCAGAGGTGAACACGTTACACTTCCCCACCTGAGTGATTGGCCGACAGCAGCGAGATGAACTCTTAAAGAGCGCTGCTATTCTGCACTACTCGACTCCACTTACTTGGGGAAGAGGAAGGAGTATTTCAGCGGTTGAGGTCAGCAGAAACTGCGGCTGAAGCCCATCACCGTTCATTCCCTGCCTCGCAATCTGTATTAGAGCGTCTTAAAAGGAAAGGGCTTTAGTGACCGGGGAGTATATTCCTTCCTTTTTCTTTTTTCTTCTTTTTTTCACCCCCACAGGTTTCGGCTCTGGATAACCTTCGTGATACTGTTCCCGGCTCTTTTGTGCGAGGAAGAAGTGAAGGAGATCGGTTGCATTTGGTTGTTTTAACGGTGTGGGTTAAGCCGTTTCCCCTATGATGCCTCTTACAACCACTGACTTTATCAAAAACCAGGCACTGAGCATTCTCAGGAGCCGGGTGCTTTGTTTTAAGGGTTTAAGGGTACCCTATACACTCCCAAAAAAAAAATAAAAAAATTCACATCAAGTCCGTTTCGTCTGTCAAGTGAAGACATTGGCCTCCGATCTACAAATATTGTTTTGTGTCTTTTCTCCTTTGAAGACACGAGCACACGTTTTAAACATCAATCGCTCGGCTCGGATTGCGGCAATAAAAACAGCTTTTCAGCTTTCAAACTACTCCCTCTTTTGTTTGTGTCGTACGAAATCACTTTTAATGTAACCGCCGTTTGTGAAATCTGTCCTCATTAAACCCTCTGCAACCCCACAACGGCGGCAACCACTCGAGAGAGAGAAAAGGAAAGTCAAGCATGATGCCTAATTGCAGCCCACCCCCCACCCTTCACTCTTACCTGCCTCCCCTCTGACACAAATGAGAAACCGAGAGAGACGAGAGGTGGGTGGGGGCGGGGGGTAATTTTTGAGGACAAGGACAGACTTTTTTTTTTTTTGTATTTTTAAATAAACATGACCCTTGTGGTTTCTCCCAAGGCGAGGCGTCAAAAAAATAAAAAAAAGACTTGCCTGAGTGAGAGAGAAAGGAAAGGGCTCTTCACAGAGGAGGGTGGAGAGGGGCGGGGGGAAGGCAGAAGTGCCATTCACTTAGACCTGCACTCTGTGCGGACCCAAAATAGCGCGACGTTGACCTGATGACGCTCGGTAGGTGTAAGAGTTTAAGAAAATAAAAGCTGCGTGCAGTCCTCCACTCCATCGAAAGCTCTCTCTGTTACGGTTGCTCATAATGTCGCCTGCGTATGAGCTGAACACGTCGCTAAGAGCACCGTGTGCCTGGCGATAGCGTGCATCAGACAAAATAACAATCAGAGTTCAACAGGTACAAAGTCAGACTCCAGGAAAACCCAAACTTTCGGCCTTCTTTGCTGATTACTTTGACACGCTAATCTCGTTTTCAGGGACATTTGTTGCATCTATTGTATGTTTGTTTGTTTCAATTTTCGAGCAGTTTTTTTGAAGTAGGTCAAAGTTTCTTTTAACGCAGAACAATGCCAACGGTAGTTAATATAAAAAAACAAAGATGTCCTTATGACCGGTGGTTTGCTCCAAGTTGCTACGGATGAAAGCATCGGTGCGTTCCATTTGATGTGAAACAGTAACACAGAGGCAGAGGAGGGATAGCAGACTGGAGGAGGAGGAGGAAGGGGGGGAAGGAGGTCAGTGTCAGGAAAAGGGGAGAGCGGGGGCCTGCTTTGTAAAAAAAAAAAAAAAACCTCCGCTGAAAATCTTCCAATAAGGGATTATGACACAGATCATAAATATACTCAACCTTATAAATATTTGAGCTTGGCTACTCCCGTTGCTTAATGTGCTGTACAGGCCCTAATTAAGCCAGTATCTGATAGATGCCACTGCATAATGATGTGCGGGTGTCTGGGGGTGGGGGTGGGGATGGGAGACAGGGGGAGCGGTGGAGGTGGAGGTGGAGGAGGTGGCAGTGGCGGCGGCAGCGGCTGGGGACAGAAGTATCATCTGAAACCCGCTCGCTTTGTAATAATGATAGCAATGTTAATGAAGGCACTGCTACTTCAATTAAAACTACTTAGCTACTACAGCTGCCGCCGACGCCACTGCACTGACCCCGCCTGAGCCGCTGAGCGCTCCGTCTCCCTCTTTCGCTGTGAAAATCCTCCAGTAATCAGGACATTTCTTACCATTACTGAGTCTCATTTTCTTAAAACAAGGGAGACAATCTTCCAGTGTGAATCAAATTGGTTCGAGAGTTAAATTAGATGGACATTGTTTGCAATTCTCTCGCTCTTTCTCTCTCTGTTTCTGCCTCTCTGTTTCACACACACCACTGCACACACACCCACACCCACCCACACACACACCCACACACAGGTCCTATCTGGATGAGATACACCAGGCATTGATTTACACGTCTCAGTTTCCCTCCCTCCTCTCTCCCCCTCGATTACAGTGGGCTACCTTTCCCTGCCGCCAACGCCTGTAAAGAGACAGCGCTCTTCCACTGCACCTATTTGTAAATTTCTGCTAAGTTTTCGCAGCAGTGAACGCAGCTCCGGTTTTTTTCTGCTGATGAGGTCCGTTCACTGCGCGGGACTTGCTTTGCCAAGCACTATTGGAGCTGTGATTCACTCAGTAACATGCCATCCAGGTCCCTGTTTTCAACCCCGGGGTGACACAAAGAGGAAATGGCTCACTTTTTGACTGAATGTTCCTCCAAACGAGTTATTCTAATAAAAGGTAACGAGACAATAGTATGTAACCAATTTTAAACTCTAGACGTATGACTTGTATTGTGCATGGTGACGGCTCCTAACACATCAAAAATAAAGAGAGGAAACCTGGCCTAGGTCTTTTCTGTTTTTTTTTGCACAGGGGTCTCGAGAAAAAATGTGTAAGAAGAAAATCTTTACGACGCTCCGGGGAGCGAACTGATTCTTCTGAGCTTCCCTTAATTTAAACGCGTTGACTTGTAACCTCGTTAAGGAACCCGAGACTGACTTCTCACCCCGAGTTCAGCACGGTGAACCATTGTCCGGTGAACTTGTGCCGCATTTAACCACGGAGAGAGAGAGAGAGAGAGAGAGAGAGAGAGAGAGAGAGAGAGAGAGAGAGAGAGAGAGAGAGAGAGAGAGAGAGAGAGAGAGCCGGGGTCGCTCAAAACTTCATGACTCAATTATTCCGCCATTTGATTCATGTGCTAACCAGATGATCAATGCAGATTAATTATGTAATAGTCGTTTTGGCGGTACGCCACGTGCAGGGTGGGGGTGGGGGTGGGCGGTGGGGGGGCAGAGGGGGGGGGTAGACTCTGTTGGGTGAAAGCCACGAGGACCCGCGGACTTTCTCAGGTACTTGGGACTTATTCAATTACTACACCGCAGAGCTGCACTGGAAGCATAATTTCTGGGTTTTAGCCTCCTCCATTTACACACACACACACACACACACACACACACACACACACACACACACACACACACACACACACACACAGGCCCCCACTCCACTGACCTGGCCTGCGTCTGACAAGCTCTTATTACTGAGCAAACATGCCTGCCAAGTAGCCATGAAGCAGAGCCTAATGAGCACATTATTGTATTTACCTTAGATAAGGTGAGCCGCGCCAGGCGATAAGAGCCAGATAACGCCGTGCTTGTAACAGTGGATGTATATACATACGGCGGGTCTTTGGGTATTTGTCAGTTGTATCAAAACATGGCAGCTGGTTGAAGGAGGAATGCGATAGCAGAGGATCAGATAATGGGGGGGGGGGGGGCATACAGTTTCAGCCACAAATCTGGGAGAATGTGAAATAAGTCTGGCAAATAAAACGAAGCAATCAGAGAAAGGGTCAGCGGACAGAGTTTTGAAAATGCCTCGCCGTTCTAATTGCCAAATGATATTTCCAGTGAGGGCGATGCAGCAAGCAGGAGGCGGGGGGGATCAGGCACTTTTGGCAGGAAGTGACCTGACGATCTGATGCCGGGGAGGGTGAAAGGTGATCAATGAGTCCTTTTACTTCAGCCGGGGGGGCCTGCTGCATCCTTCCCCGGAGATCTCACGTTTGAAGCGCCTCTCTATTGCAAAAGAGGGCCTCTCAAATTTATCACCTATTGACCATAGTGCGTGGCAAGGTCATAAATCCATGCTCTAGCCCCCCCCCCCTACAGATGGCCAGCTCAAAGCCCCGTCAGCTCGATAATACGAACAGGATACGGGGCAGAGAAGAAGAAGAACAAAGCCCCGCAAACTCGCTCTCGTGTGAAAAGGTATCCGCCGCTGTCAATCCTGTGTATTCGCAGCATCCTGATTCAGAGTTTTGTGTCCCCCGGTGGCACCTATAGTGTGCCAGATGTGTGTGTGTGTGTGTGTGTGTGTCCTCCCATCCTCCTGCATGTGACCTGAGACAGGCCCGGGGCAGAATTTCTGGGTAATTTCTCGCTCGCATCCTACACCGTCGATCGCGGCGCCTTTTTGAGGTGAGGGAAAGTGACAGCGCCGACTCTCCAGGGCAGAGCTTCCCAGTCGAGTGGATCGGCGGACTCAAAATCGCTTATGAATAGTCATTAGGCCTTCATTACAAAAGCCCCTCACTACCCACTTCTTCCTGTGCAACCAAATGCCTCTTGTCATCTTCACAAGGTGTATCATTTAATTGCCAATTGATTTTTCTCCCACCCCCCCCTCACCCCCCTGTATATGACAACATGTCACATTGCAAAATGCAGCCTTCGACCAGCCTTAGGCGGCCACATATTCTTGGCATCCTGAACCGCCTCTGAATATTCTTCAAAAAAAGAGACAGGATGCTTCAACCCAAAGAGAGCTTAAGCGCCTCGCACAATAATTAAACTCAATACATGTGAAGACGGAAAGAAGAGAAGGGAGGAAGAAAAAAAAAAAACATTCTTTGTGCGACGACTGCCAATTGTTTCTTTGTGACCCATTTTTCTGATTCAGAGGCCACAAAGCTCTGTGAGCGCGTGCTCCGTGTGAACGTACAGGGTGACGAGTCATGGTGGCAGTTTTTTAAAAATCGGTATATTTTCTACCAAACATGCCGCTCACGGTCTCTGTCAGTGCCATTAGCAAAAGTGACATACCTATTTTGTCTCAAAGTAAATAGGACAATCGCGCACCCCCCCACTCACAAAAAAAAGTGAATCTCCCGTTGACAGCTCGACAGACGTCCGCTCACATTCGTTCCATTCTGTCAGCCTGCCTCTCAACCCCTTTCCGTTTCGAGCCTGGAAACTACGGAGCATTTGGTGTCAGAAAAGCAACGCAAATGGCAAAGCCGTGTCACCCCCTTCCCTCCCCTCATCAGACACTGTTGCTTGTTTTCTGTTGCATTCCCTAACAGCTGCCTGTTGTGTTGGTGTAGGGGCTTTTTCTTGTACTGATGGATTGGCGCAGCGTGTTCCCCGGCTCTTGCTGTAATGACATCTAAATCAGCGGGTTTATCTGTCAGGTGCACTTCGCCTTGGGTTTGACTCCCGGCGGAGGAGCGTGCATTGTGTCAGCCGGTGCAACAACAACAACAAAAAAAAAAAAGCATTACACGTCGCCCTGTATTTACAGAGCAATTTCATCCCGCCTGCGTGCGTGGAGGATTGAGCTCCGAGCCTTGTCTAGCCTTCAAATGTGGCAAATCAGCACAGTCGCCCCCTTTGACACGAAAAAGCGGCGCGATTATCGAGTTGGTGCAGCCTTAATAAGCTGAATAATGAGGGAATTTCAGAAATGCCCAAGCGCCATTATACCCCAACAATAAGAGCTAGGAGTGAGTAAACCAGTGCGGGGCAGAAGGTAGGCGTCGGGGATATAATGAGGCTACTGTGTAAGTAATGTAGTCTCTATTGTATACCCATGTAAATGCCCATTTCTTCACATGCACGGCAACGACGGCATTAAGCCAGAGTCAGAGATTTCTGGAAGAATGGCACACACAGTGGCGGTCTTTTTTCTACTTCACCCCTCTCTCTCTCTTTCTCTCTGCCTCGTTTCTTTCTCTTCTCTTCTTTTTTTTTTTTTCCTGGTCTCGGTGACAGCCAGTGACAGTGGCTGGCAGCCCCCCCGGTTTCTTGAAGGCAAACATTACAGCGAAAAGATGAGCTGCAGGTGTGCCAGACTTGTAAACACGCGCTAATTACACATTTTTTTCCAGCGGATGACAATGAGGTCACTGAAATAATTGCTGTCTTTTTTTTTTTTTTTTTTGGACTCCACACTGTACTCCGAGTGAGAACGACAGACTGCTGTTGTGGCCCTTCTGAACATGCAGTTTATCCAAAATAATTCAGCATCAAGAAATGAACAAAGATGTCGCTGTTACGGTACAACATGTTTTACCTGCAACATCCTGGCTGGTTGTTTCTGTCAACTGTTTTCTTAAGGAGTAACAGAACTGGTTAAATGCCGTCTGTCGCCTTTTTGCAGTGCAAACCATCGCCCTCACGCGTTTATCTCTAGCAACGTCATTTCACTCTCAAATTGAGTCCCAGGCGACTTACTTCAAGTAAGTTTCTATTTGGAAACAACTTACTCTTACTGCACAGACACATTACTCCACTTCTCCAAGACAGTACAACCCTCAAAGACTCGGATTTAAAGACTAGAATGGCGTGACGGGGATAAGTTTTGTAACCCCGAACGCAGAGCCAGATCTCCATTTTATACATCTGTTAGACGTATGAATGGGGTAAAGGAGGCAAACAATTCCCACATAATCATGATTGCCATTAATTATATTGGCGGTTCATTCAATACCGTTTGTCCTCATTTTGTGAAATATGAGTCGCACCCGGACAGTAAATTATGTCAGGTACCTCGCAAATCACGCCTCGGGCCCGGCTGAGTTGCTTCAGCTGGAAGATGGGGTGTGTGGGGGGGGAGGGGGAGAGGTCCGTTTCAGGAAAACAATCTCTCTCCTGCATTGTCAGATGGGGGGGGGGGGATTACCCAGCGAATAGGCACATACATCAAAAGAACTGCCAAACAATTGTCTGTTTTTTTATTAATAAGCTCTGAATATTGCTGCTGGACAAGGCCAGGAGAAGTGCCTGGCTTGCACTTTTTTTTCTGCAACACAATACAGGTGCAGAATTTAACAGCCATGTACTCGGCGTTGGGGGGGGGGGGGGGGTTGTGTTTTCCTGTAGCATAAAGAGGCTTGTAAAAATGTCCCTAATCTGTCAGGCTGCGTTCAGGCTCAGACAGGGTCTCCATCCTTAGCAAGTCACTTCTGTCTGAGATTGACTCTGAAGATATTGTAACTTATATTATTTTAAGATTTTTTTTTGGGCATTGTCTGCCTTTAATCACCAGGACAGCACGAAAGGAGAGAGAGAGAGAGAGAGAGAGAGAGAGAGAGAGAGAGAGAGAGAGAGAGAGCGAGAGCGAGAGAGAGGGGGAAGACAGGCAGGAAACCCGCCGCAGGTTGGTATTCAAACCCTGGGCCTCTGCGTCTACATGGGTGCGCGCTCTACCGACTGAGCTACCCGGGCGCCCAGACATTGTAACGTTTTAGGGAGATCTTGCGAGTAATTAGTGAGTTATCTTGGGTGGAAAAGTTACAAGAATCAAGGTAAACAATGTGCTTCTTGTCAAATTTTTGCTTGTATTTGAGAGTGTTATTACACTGTTTCCAACACAAATGACTGATTATAGGAAGAAATAACTTGTTAGGATGGAGATATGTGTAGTGTACACAGTAATATATACAGTAAACATACTTAAATTGGGGATTTAAGGTAGAACAGATGTCGTTTCATAGCGTTCCCCAACGAGATAAAAAATACAATTCTGCCTGTGACTCTGCATACATGCTGATATCTGACCCTTTGCATGCAGAAATATCCATCTGCAGCATCAATGCAAACATATCGGTTTCAGCCCTTTTGCTTCCTGAAACCCACAAATCAAGCAGGGGAACTTTCACAGGACCAAACATTGACAACATAGAAAACAGTTTCTAATCTGAGGGCCCCCGATCCGCTGCACTTTGTTTAAGTATCTCTTTCCATTTGTCGGGGAGGCTAAATCCTTTGCCGTACTTTTTACAAGCTCTTAATATTGATTGCCGGCGCGGGTGAGAGAGAGAGAGAGAGAGAGAGAGGGGCGGCTAAATCTCAATAACAGCGTTCCCATTATATGGCGGACGACAGCCGTGCCGAGTGTGCATCTTCCATGCAGCCACGCGTTTAGGGTATTATCAAATTGATAGGGACTCAAATTGATTTGGATAATGAAGGTCGCTGCACCTTGGAAATATAATGGCCACTTATTGTAATTACCATCACAATTATCAAGGTCACCGCATCAAAAAACAAAAAGGGGGCTGACATTGTGACCACAGCAACGGAGCGTGATGATCCTTTGTTATTTAGCCGGATGGTAGGGTCGTGACACGGTTAAATATGATAGAAATGCATGCAGGTAAAAGCTCAGCTTTGATATCATTCAGGAGTGTTTGGCGTTGGACGTGTTTTTTGTTTGTTTAGGTCATAATGTGTGTCTGAATAGTATACATATTACACTTTTTAGTGACACATACACAGAGAAGATGCCACTCAAAGGGGGACTTTTGTCTGCTGGAATATCAGGAATTTATTATCAGTCATACTGCAGATTTCCTAAAAATCAGTCACTTAGCTGGAGGATCCTTAACTGTATTTTGGGAGTGTTTGTTGTTGGACTTGTAGTCCTAGTATGTAGTAATGTTTTTTTTTGTTTTGGACATAATTTGTGTGTCTGAACAGTACACATATTGCACTTTTTAGTGACAAATACACAGAAAAGACGCCACTCAAAGGGATTTTTTAGGGGACTTTTGTCTGCCGGAATGTCAGGAATTTATCATCAGTCAATCAGTTAGCCAGAAGATCCTTAGCTGATTTGACGACTGCATTGTCCAACCAACACTAAATACTACAAAAATGAATCTCTGGTTTCATTTAGGGGGGTACAAAACACTTCTCCTGTATGTTTTTTTTCACTTCAGCTGCCCTTCACCCGCCCCCTGATTCTTTTCTGCCCTCCCTGCCTCCGATGCCCATCAACATGTCAGGGAAAACGGTGATGACATCCCAACGCGGGTGAACTGTCACGCTCGACACCTCGGCCAGGGCATGAAGCGGGCATGAAGCGGTTTTGAACAAAATTCGAGCAAAATATAAGAAAAAAAAAAAAAGAAACCTCCATCCTACAGCTCGGATGCAAACCAACCTGCTAGACTGCAATAACTTGGTTTATACAGCGTGTAGAGGAAACAGCAGGGATGGCTGTCTACTATCTCTGAGAATCAAACAATGTTGGAGTGCGTTTCCTTTCACACAGTTGAGCCTGCAATAAACCCGTGGCCTTTGTTTCGACTGCGGCGAGCAGAAGGATGACCTCAGCTTCGAAACAATAAAGGGCCTGTAATGGTCTCTCCAGAGGCCTGCTGCCTCAACTTTGTTTCTACTGAATGTGTGAGAGGGGGGGGGGGAGGAGAGAAAGGCAGAAGAAGAAAAAAAGGCTCGGGCTGTAAACTTTTCCTGCTCTCTAAACCGACTGTGCAAACTGATGTCAATAAGGGTGTCACCGAGGAAGGGAACGGTCACATTTGCGAGGTGAATGATACCGAAAAAGAAGAAGAAAAAAAACGCATATCTTGTTGCAAAAGTGGTTGAGAGATTTTTAGATTTGAAGTGTACACAACCGCAGAAGACATTCGAATGTCATTATCGCCCTGACATGGGAAACCCCGCCCGTCTGGCAGCTAACGGAGCTTTAAACAAACACAGAGTTATTTGCGAACAGACAAACAGGTGACAGGAGAAAGAGAAAGTGAAAAAAAATGCTCAACAAAAGAGATTACAGTGGAGGGACAGGGGTCGACAAACAGCAAATGAAAGTGAGCGTGTGTGTGTGTGTGTGTGTGTGTGTGTGTGTCTGTGTGTGTGTGTGTGTGTGTGTGTGTGTGTGTGTGTTAATAGCAGTAGTAATAGTGGCGGTGGGTAGGGTAGTAAAGTGGGGCGGAGGCATGGCAAACTGCTAAGAGGATCAAATATCGGAGCACAACAAAAGCTGTGTCACAGGGGCGTTTGAGTCACAAGTCTCCCTTCGACAAACCCCTCCTCCGCCACCCACCTCTTCCCCCACCCCCGCCACCCCGTACCTCTAACCTCCTGTTACCACGACAGCGCTCTGCCACAAAGACAGCCCCTGATATGACAAAGAACAAAACGGCAGACAGATGTAGGTATTGTCATGCAGAGTGTCCCCCTCCCCTCCGCCTCCGTCCTCCTCTCCTCCTTCACTCAGAGAGGAGGAAAAACAACCTGCCCCCTTGCGCCTCTGCCTCCGACACCTCGGAGGAAAAAAAAATAAAAAATAAGTAACCAAGTCTCTGCCCCTTCGGAGACGGCCGTGACGGTCAGGGAACAGGTCCACGTCTTCGCAGTTTGACAGTGGCTTGATTGAGAGCAGCGGTGGAAGAAGTATTCAGATTCTTAACTCAAGTGTAAGTGCTGTAAACATACTCTGTAACAAGGTAAAAGTCCAGCCAGACTTAGAGAGAGAGGCCAGCTGATGCATTGATCTAGTTTCAGCATCAAACGGTTTTATTTTTAGCTCGTTGGTTAACTGGGTGAGACTGGATGCTCTCATTTCATTCTCAAATCACTGTCATGGTTTGCTATTTTGACTGACTGGGAACGTCACGAGTACAGTATTCACCCAAAGGTGCAGTCAAAGTGAACAGCGGACTATATTTGGTCTAACGTGGATTATTTTCTTAAATTATCAGCTAGAAAAGGGTTAGGGAGAAGATTTTGGACCGTGACAGACGAGAAAATGGACTCAAGAGAGAAATATTGTACTTTTAACTCCACTACATTTATGTGACAGCTTTAGTTACTTTACAGATTTACATTTTGAAAGTTAAAGTTAAAGGTGGACTATATTTGGTCTAACTTGGGTTATTTTCTAGGCTTAGTTATCATCAGCGAGAAAGGTCAGAGAGAAGAGTTTGACCATGACGGAAGAGTAAAATGGACTTTCTCTTCAGGTGCCGGGTCATCGGCGCAGGACTGACCCGCGTCCGAGGCGGGCTCTTGATGAAGCCGGGACGTTATTATTACAGCTGGGAGACCCCGCGGAGACGCTGGCGGTGCCGGCGTTGGGACCAGTCTCACTGATTCAGACCAGATGGGCGTCCCAAAACACGTTTGCTGTACTGCGACCGAAAACAGCTCCACGTCGCCTCGCTGCATTCCTTCAGGAACACACTGTCCACTCAGCGGCAGAGACGGAAGATCTATGAGCATCCGTACACGCGGAGAACCTTAACTCAGGCGTTTCATATTCACGCTTTCGGCTTATCAGAGTTGGACCGAAAGTCAGACGCGTAGATCAACACATATTAGAGGGAGGGGATTCATTCCAGATAAATAAATCCACAATATTTCATCCCACACCCATCAGAGGTAATTTATCACCTGCCCAGAGCGTTGCCAGCTGTATGAGTGGACAAACAACACTCCAATAAACACTTTGGAGCGCCATAATCACTAGAAACAACACATAACAATGGGGAAACTTTTCTAATTTCTTTCTTGTGAGTGTTGACGTGCTGTTGTTTTCATTAGCAAGATTCTCCAGCAATTCTGGCTCAAACCTCCAAGAAGTGTTATATTGTTAACGGATACTTTTCAGAAGGAAAATCAACAACCGACAACTACACACATGAAAGCTAGGATTTCTGATCATCTGGAGCAGGAGTCAGCAACCTTAGGCACGGGTGCCACCATTGGCACGCGGTAGCTCAACCAATGGCACACTAGCAATAAGTGTGCAAGAGAGTTTTTTGGAAAAATGCTCAAATCCGCCATGTCAAATGGCCTCTTTCACAGCCATTGGCAGGAGAACAGCCAGTAGTTTGATTGACTTTTTCCCCCATCCGCATTCCACGAAGACCCGCCCTACTCTGTCTCTAATTGGCTAGTACTCATTGCCTTTTTCACAGAATGTGACGCAAAGGGGACAAAAAATAACACTGAACTGAACGGGCTCAGTAGATGATGGCAGGTTTAATGCTGATATGGCACACTGATTAACATTAACATTTTAAAATGGCACTTTTATATAGAATAAACGTACTGTATGTCTTCAAATCTCCCCTGTCAAGCTGGTGTTTTCAAACAAGTTTAACTGAGGCCCCCGTGCACCAAAAATATCCAATGACTTAACACTGTGGGAGTTGAGATGGCCGGAGAGGTACCTTAAATTAGCCGGGGATTTAATCTAATTGGTGAAAGTCATCTGCTCCAACCTTCACCGTGCTAAATCCCCCCTCGCTCTCCAGTCTAGACTGAATTCTTGACGGGCCCTGTGCTAATGTCCCGGGGCCGGCGGCGGCAAGCAGCAGCAGCAGCAGTGGCGGCGGGACAAATGCAGAGCGGCAGGCCAATCTGACATGAGGCCCGTCTCTCGTGCTTTAATGCGGGGTGGCAGCGCGGGCCTCTTTTTAAAGGGGAATCAATTAAGGTTTAAAAAGGTGATTCCTGGATGCAGTGTCTGGCTCTATTCCTGGGAGGGAAGAGGGAGGCTGGGGGGTGGAGGGAGGGGAGGTCCCATGGGGGGTTAAATAGAAACCACACACACACACACACACAATCACACACCTCAATGGCACCATTGTCGTAAGCAAACCACATAACTGGGAGTTTGGCGGTGCCGTCTTGCCTGATTTGAAAGTTTACATGGTTGTTTTAGTGTTGATTGACTCTTGGCCCCCTTGAAACCTGTTGAAAGTATAATTTCTCTCCCTCCTCCCATTTCTCCGTCATCTCATCTTTCTCTTCTCCCCCCCACCCCCTCTCTCTCTCTCTCTCCCACCTCCTTCAACATAGTTCCCCTGGTGTGTTGAGGCCTTCTCTCTAGAGTGGTTATGGGGGATTTCGGTGTCGACGGCAAAAACGTGTGAATAATACATGGCGCCTAAAAAAACATGACGACTGCTTTCCGGAGTGACTCTGAACTCCCGACACTGCTGCTTTGAACAGAAAGTGGCTCGGGTAGAAGACATGGACCCATTTTAGAAGGGGAGACGATTCAAATCTAAAATTCAAAGCAGCTGAGTGGATTCAGCTCAGTCTTTTCTGCTGCTAAGACGACTTATTGTTTTTAGGTCTTCCGCTGATGAACTCTGGCTCACCCGGTCACCCTCCGCTTGAAAACCACTAGCTGCTTTTCCAAACGTCCCTCTGGTCCTTTCTCTGACTGCGTTGCGTTCATTAAAAACTCACGTCTGATAATCACTTGCCACCGAAACTTCCAAACCTGTGGGAAAAGGGTGGGAAGTTTTTTTTTTAGTTTTTTTTAGCCTCGTTCTGCACCGTTTAGCGCCAAGCTTGTTGGATTTCACTCGGTTACACCATGTATCAAAGGGAAAGAGTCTTTATCAACACAAAGGTGCTTCTACACCTTAGCGTCGACTTTAATCTGCGCCCCGAGGCGCCCGGAGAAACTATTCTTTCCCTCTCGGCGAGGCACCTTGCATAAGATGTCGAAATCCGCTTACGACGTGATCTTTTAGAGAAAAGCTGGCTCTTGTGCACAGGTTTCCAGGCAAGGTGTGTGCACTGTGAGATGCATCCTGCCTCACCTCCCGATTCTCGAGCACGTCAGACACACATAAACAAATCCAGGGGAGTGAGCCCCCCGACGCATAACTCTTATTTATGTCATTCAATTTAGCCCCAACCGCTCTGCAATTCATTTTCATGATCAATTACAAAAACCTTAAGGCATCTGTAATGCATTTGGCTTGACAGGGCGCTCGCTCCAACACACCGCTATAAAATATTCAACCCGCAGCACCTTTGAGAATACATTGAATTGGCTAATTCTCTTCACTTTCGCTGTGTATTTGTTTGTATCTATCCCCCCCGGGAGTCAACAGTTACCTACACCTTTGATACTAATAGCAGGCTTTGTGTTGAACTCTCACAGTTGTGTGAGGTGTGTCTGCAGCTGACTGGCTCATGTTTGAACACAATGAGAAACATGAGGTAATTTGTGTGGCGGGAGAGCCGGAGATGCAACCGGCAAAAAGATGCTGAGGAAAGGGCCTGATATTACATCATAATAATCCCGTTTTTCATTTGGGGATAATACCAGTTATCAAGGGGACAGAAATGGTAAAAAAAAAAAAAAAAAACAGTCCAACAGATGGACTACCCCAACAATCAATGACAAAATGACATTATGACAACGTTTTTTTCCTCTGTTGGTGTCTGATTTTATGGCTCGTCCAAAATCCTGACCTTTCACCTTTTTGACATATTTTGTTTGATCTGGCACTCGAGCTGATATATTAGGACCCATGCGGACTGATCTTATGGAATTTATATTAAATATCAGGTAGTCAGTGTCATCCACCTGATGGGACTGAGACCTTTTTAATGTCGATTTCATTATTCAAATCTGCTTTTCTAAATGAGTTAATTCAGCTAGCGCTGCTCTTAAAGAGCTGCAGACACAAACACAGCTTTGTGTGTGCTGGGGCATTGCATTTTACGGCGGATGAATACCGGGAGTTGCATTAACTGAAGCTTACAATAACAGTAACAAAAAAAGCTTAAGTTGCTAGTATGGAAAAGGGCAAAAGCCAAAGAAGCTCAACAGCAGATACAACAACTAAGAAATAAACAACATATTTGAAAGCCACACGTTTGTTCTCCGTTATGCCGCTGTTTGTCTATTCTCTCCTCACACCGAGTTCCTCCTTCAAACAGGTTCGATTTTATGAATCACTGCTCGCTCCTCAAGGGAACGCATTGTGCATTCCTAGAGCCACGGCCTCGCCCGTCTCGGCTCATATACAGGGGAAATTCATTTCAATATTTATCTCCATGAATATTTTTTCTTGTTTTTTTGTCTTTCTTTTATTTTTTGTTGGGGTGGAAAAATAACGTGGAAATCACAAAAATGCTTTGGAGGGGGGGGGATGTGCGCCCGGCTGCAGCGCGGGAGAGGTGAGAAGCTTGGAGGAGATCATCAGAAAGGGAAATTGCGCACAGCGGGGAAGAAAAATCATTGTGTTACCCCAGGTGAAAAATATTGTTGCTTTGCTTAAAAGTGCATGCAAGGCGAGCCACATTATTAGAATGTTTAAATATTAATTCTTCTGCTGGGTAGTAAAGATGATGGAGTCGCCGAGTCAACTACTTTGTTTTTTCCCTCCCCCTCGCTTGTAGGCCACAGCTGCATCCAACCTCGCTTTGTTCCCTATTCCTGCAGAAAAATATTCGCTTGCACATCTACAGATTCCGGTTACAGGTTAACATGTTAATTTATGATGTGTAAACTATATGTTGTACTGCATGTGATGTTACAGGAAGGATCCGAAGGGTATAATGTGTGTCATCTGACCAGCTTTGATCTGAGAATCAATACGCTTCGTCTTTGTCTTGACTCAAGGTGAGGTCGCATTTCAAGCGCTCTGAGCACTTGACAGTTAAAGGTATAACAACATGCACTTGATGTGAAAGCCTCCTATTGAGATGCAGTCACAAACAGCAGCTTAGGGTGGCTAAAAGCTGCTTTTTTTTGTCAAGGTGACTGTCATTTCTAAGAGCGGACACAAAGAGGTTTCACTCCTAAAAAAACACTATGAATACATTTCAGAAAGCAATTATCACCTGATGCTCATTTCTACATTCTTATTCGTTGAGATAACATTCTGTAAAATGTTAATATGCCTTATGTAAATGGATCAAGATTGCTGAAAACTTCCACTTCCATGCAGCAATTTGCAATAAAGGGGAGGGGGGGGGGGATCTCATTTTCGAAAATGAAACATTGAGAAGTGCTTACGGGGGGTGTTATTGAGGGGAAAGGAGGGGGAGTGTTTGCCCAACAAAGCCAGGTGTGATTTAGGAGGATCTTCACTCAGGCACTCAGGTAAAGTGGAGGAAAGCTAAGTTCCCTTGTTATGTCAAAAAGAGATTTCAAAGCTGCCGGCTTAAAGATGGGTATTAGGCTGCTCAGATCTGAAACACTTTGGGATCCTTCAGACTGAAATGGATAAAGATACAAAGAGCCGAGGGCAGGGAGTGGAGGGGGGCGGGAAAAAGGGTGGAGAGGAAGAGAAAGGGATAGGGACAGGGAAAGGGATGCACCCAATCACCAGGGCAAATTCCATGTAGTTCCACTACTGTGGCAATAAACTGCTTTCTGAGGAAGGTGAAGACAGAAAGAGAGGTTGACATGCTGCAAATCGGATTGTTTCTGGTGTTTCTTAATCTGTGTGCGCGGCACAAAGGTGTAATAAGTTGTTGTGTCATGATATGTGTAGTGAAAAAATGCAGAAGCCAGCCTCTAGATGAGTTGTAGTGCATGCTGTATTCAAGCACATTCTCTATTGGAAACTGGCTGAAAACAGAGATTTTCTGCAATGTGTGAATGCAACCTGAGACCGTGAGGGCAGTGACACGAGGAGAAGCAAAGGGAGGGATCGAGGAGGACTCGGA
The DNA here is from genome assembly GCF_008315115.2 of Sander lucioperca. NCBI lineage: Eukaryota > Metazoa > Chordata > Actinopteri > Perciformes > Percidae > Sander > Sander lucioperca. Next base: position 2,090,346 of record NC_050196.1, on the reverse strand, counting down.
GACAAAAGGGGGACGACAGATAGAGACTCGAAGGCCCCCAGTGCATGAAAGTGAGAGTGCTGTCACTCTCGGCTGCCTAGCGCGCCCCACCACCGCCCCACCCCACCTGAGAGCGATTGCGATGCATGTTCTAGCCACTCATGCAGGAGAAGCAATACACAAGTTGGGTGTACAGCCACTTTAAAAGCTCATCAGGCGCATACTCTGCTTGTAGGAAATACCTTATTCATGACAGAGCCTGGCGAGGCATAGGTAATTACTTGAATCAAGGTGGCCTCGGAAATGTTTAAATCTACAAGGACTGGGAGAATGCATGAATAATGCAAAATAATTTGCATCTAAATTTTTTAAGTGTGCTTTATTTGAAAAAAAAAACTAAAACGCAGGCTTCGATTAAACTTTGATGAGGGAAAGCTGAGCGCCGCGTACATGCATGCGGGCAGCGGGCAGCTGTGCCTGCTCGCAGGAGGGAAAAACCTCCTCATTTGTAGAAATTATTTAGAAAGGCGATAAAGGGGACAGAGGAGGCGAGAGGAGAGGCGAGGAGAGCCAGAGGTAGTGCCAATAAATAATAATTAAGAGAGAGAGGTATTACAGCGGCCGGGCGTCTGGAGGACGGTGCGAACAGCATCCGCGGCGGCGTAAATGTAAGCAACCTGTTTGACATCTGAGTATCTTGTTTGGGGAGTTTTTTTTCCTCCACATTCACACGTTTTTACAGCTCCACTCGTACTCAACTCTTTGCATATTTATGAGAACGTGTTGTTCACAAAGCAATATTTCCCCCTTCGTTATAGCTCAGAAATTCATCGGGGCTCAGGCTACGTGGCCAGCTCTGAGCGCCATCCGTGCACGTATTATGTGAAACGATGGGTTTTGCGATGATTGGTGTGTGCAAGGAGGTAATACAGGTGCCGTTTACATAATGCAGCATGCATGAAGAGCTGGAGTTTAGGTGCTTACCTGCTTTGGAGCGAAGAGAAACAGGCGGAGATGGATTGGTACCCAAAAGAGGAGAAAAGGGGAAAAGAATTAATAAATGAACAGTTTGATTTAGATCAGTTTAGACCCAACTTTTTGACTTTTGACCTTTTATAGCCACCTACTTATTACCCCTCTTCACAGCCTTTATGTGTCTATGAGCCATTCTAACCAAAAAACACTGTATTATTAGAGAAAATACACAAAAAATACACAAAAAAGGCACATATTCGAGGAAAATCGGAAATCTTTCGACCCGTACGATTTGTCATGCGACCCCTTGGAAGGTCCCTAGCCCCAGGTTGGAAACCCTGATCTAGACTAGCTGATACTCAGCTCGGTTACATCATTAAGATGTATTGTTGTGAGTAAAGTCCGCTTTAAAAAGGAGCTGCTAAATGAACCAAAATTAACTTTCTGTACTGACGAGACAAAACAATCCTGATAAAACTGAATTTCTTTGACTACGGTGGATAAATATCATAATAGTATCTGTGCCAAATATCACCCATCTGCAGGTTGAGGTTTAAAAACGTGTCTCCATAATTCCACATCTGACTGATAAAAAAAATCTTCCGATGAAAATAAACTGAATGAATGTTGAGTCTTTCACACACACACACACACACACACACACACACACACACACACACACACACACACTTCTCCCTTTGTTAAACAAACCATATATCACTGCTTTTCTCTCTCTGCTTGGCCCGGGCTGGGAGGGCCGGGGAGGTGATAGAGGGGGGCGGGGGGGATGAGGAGGAGGAGGAGGTGAACGCTGGGTATTTTTAAACGGAGGCTGGAAACAAAGGCCCCTCCTGAGGCCGGCCCCCTGCCCGGAGGATCACCTAGTCCCAGGCTACGCTGCTCCACTTTTCCCACGCTAACCTCCGGCCTCATTTGCATCCCCTGCTGCCCCTCGCAGCGATTATTTTCAGGTGAGCTGCTCTGTATAGAGGGGCCTGGCTTAAGTATGTGTGTGAACGTCCCCGTACATGTCTATGTGCATGTGTGTATTTATGTGATTGTATGTCCCTGGGTCTATCAGCGTGCATGTGTCTCAGTGTGTACTGCATGTTGTGTGTCCACCCTCTGATCCTGCTCTTAATTACGACTGACTGGCACCAGACACAATTGCCCCGTTGATTCGTCAGTTTGCACCCCCCACCCCAAGCAGCCCGCGGTGACCCGAATCATCTCCCAGCAGCTGGAGGAGGAAAACATCGGCTGCTCACGGTGACGAGCACAGAGAGAGATAGTCTTTCTCCTCCAATAACACTGCTCCGACTGTCACTAGTATCACACAGGCTTTCTATAGGTGACAACAGTTCTCTGTGTTACTGTATCGTCTCAGAAAGGCTGTCCTGTTCCCCCATTAGCACTGCTCACACATGTTAACTGTTACATATAAACAAGGCTACGTCACAGTGAATACACTGCACTAATGTTTACTGCAGCAGCGAACTGGATACTTGGTCAGATCAGGTTAGTTTCAACTTTAGCAATGTATTTACTGCAGTAATTCACTGTACCATACAGTACTATGCTGCTATACTGTTGTGAGTCAAGTGTACTGCACAAAACTATTCTGTACTCTATTATGCCGTGCAGTACTTAAGCAGTATTACATGAGAGGTTTTGATTTAGCGCTTCCGGATCTAGCCACATCGCCAATAATAGTCTGGTCTAGACCACACTCTATAGTTTACAAAGACAACAATTATAGTAATTCCCCCAAGAGCAAACAACTAGTATACCCACCAAGAGTCAGAGTCTGTCCCAGGTTTCTGCCTGTTAGAAGGAAGTTTTTCCTCGCCACTGTCGCACCAAATGCTTGCTCTTGGGGGGGAATTTTGGGGGGAATTTTTGGGTCTTTGTAAATGATGGAGTGTGGTCTAGACCTACTCTTTCTGTAAAGTGTCCTGAGAGAGCTTCTGTTATGATATGACAATAAAAGTTGGATAAAATCTTTACTCGAGTCAACAGAGCAGAACTAAATCGGTTGATGAAGATGGGAGATGCGATTGAAAGCTCCGGGAAAGGTTAGAAAGCGGACCTTATTATTTGATCAAGTTAGACTTGAATCACGTAATAAATTTGAACCATAATGTTCTCGTTTAATGTCACCAGTTAACGCTCACTGTTGAAGCTGTCGCTGGTTACGGGCAAACGTTCTTGTGTGATGATACACGTCGAGTGTATGCCGGCGGTGCTACTGCACAATTAAGAGTACATAGAGCTTCACTTCTACAGGACAGATAGTCATTTTCCGCGATACATTTCTGTCAAAATGTTCCCATCTTTTAGCATTGTTGTCCCAAACAGACCTGAACTCCGTCACCCCGGCTGTTTCAGTGCCTTGTTCTTCCCACTAAGCAACACATACAGTAAACCCACTGATCTCTGCCACAGCAGTTCTTTAAAGAGATAGCAAACAGACAAAAACAATGTTTGTCCTACTGCAGTCAGAAGCTGCACACATAACTACACCTTATTATTTCATATCATGAGCTCCGGACTAACTCTTTCAGCTGGAGCAAAGGGGAAAGATAGCTACAAGGCATACACACACACAGAGCGAAACAAACACACACATCCCTAATATAATTGTCAGCATCTGTCCCTCCCCATCTCAGAGTGAAGCCCCAGCGTTCACAGAGAAGGGTAATTATCGTGTATCCGAAAAGGGAGGATACAACCATCTCTGGCTCTGATTAGAGGGGACAGGAGAGGAGTGTCGCCTCCGTTCTGCAAGCCAGCGTTTACAGGGAGGCGCACCTTTCACTGTCCAAACAATGTCTGTCAGCCGCTATCAATAGCTGCCGTGGGAGGAAAACAGTAGCCAAGGTGCCTGGACCGCGACACAAGACTGAGAAATGGATATAAATTGGGTGAAAAGTGCATTACAAGGCTCTGGTAACTCCACAAATCCCTGTGTGGAGGTTTATGCATTAGCAGCCATTGTCCCAGAAACGTGTCTTACAAACGTCCCTTTGCACTTACACCGGGGTTTCTATCATGTATCATTGTGTCAAGACTGCATAAGGCAAAGGGTATTATGTACCTGGCAGCTGGTGATTATAATCTGCGAATGGATGGAAGAGAAAAATAATCATCTTTCATCTCGCGTGAGGGGAAAAGGGGACTCTGTCAAAATTGGTCTAGCCAGAGGTTTTTTTTAGTTGGCCTGTGTGTCACGCTACCTTTCTCTTTCCTTCTCTTGCTTCACTCCCTTCACCTCATTTCTCCTCCCCAGAGGTTAGCATCTGCACCCCCCCCCCCAACCCTCCTCAACACATTTCAGCCTCATCTCCTATGTTGTACTCTCCTGTTTTCCTCCACTGCATTCAGACCGATTTATCCAATCGTTGGTTTTCTTAATGAAATGTCCCGACTTTCAACTTTTTACTTCTGATTCACATTTATAAATATGAGTGAAGGTAAAAAAAAAAAACATGACTGTGCCCGTTGCTCCCAACGCACTAAAAAAGAAAAAAAGGAAAAGAAGCTGCAAAGTTAAATGTGCCAACCGCCTTTGAAGTTCAAGGGAAGGAAGTTAGCCGCCACTTGAGATATCACAGCTAATTGTCCACTGCGAAGGCATGTATGATCGTACGAGCAAAGTGAAAGCGGATGATGATAAAACAGGGGAGAGTGAAAGAGTGAGGGAACGTATGCAAAAGGCCTCATTTAAGACCAAAAAAAAGAGCCAGGAGAGAGAGAGAAAAGAAAGACATCGGTATTCCCCGCTCCGCTTTCCACACAGCCTGAGTTGAGTTAACGCATCGCGGAAGATGATCGTCTCGACTCAATTTCTGAAAATTGCCACTGCCTCTGCATACATACCAACCAACCCCCCTCCCACCCCAGAGAGAGAGAGAGAGAGAGAGAGAGAGAGGGAAAAGAAAGAGGAAGAAAAAAAACGTATCAGCGGTTACTCCTCCTTCATTTTATTTCATTTATGAATTACAAGGAAAGATGCCATTATTTATTATTAATTCTCTGCTGTTGCTTTGGCTCTGGCTGCTGCAGCGGTGAGCTGCGGATGTCGGCGGCGGTGTAATTACGTTCTAGCCGGGCAGCCATCCGTTTCCCTTCAAAAATTTACAGGATTCTTAATCACGTTGCTCATTTGGGTGCACGGTGGCGGGGAATGGCGAAACACAAACAGGGGCACGTCTGTTTGCACGGGAACACCTGCTTAGCATTGATAGCAGATGTCAGTCAGTGAACTGAACACAGAAAAGAAGAAAAAAAGAAGTGCAGCGAGGGGAGGGAGAGGGAGGGGGAGGGGGGGGTGAAATTAAAAATGCAAGCATCACCAACTTCTTATTATTTACTTACTCCCAAAAATGAACTGCTGGAATGGGAGAAGCAAAAATCCTGGCAAACGCCGAGGAAGCTGGGCCTCGTAATTGTGCTGCTGCTGCCTCCCTCCCCGAATCCTTTACTTCCTTCTCTTCCTCCTCCTCTTCTTCTCTCCTCCTTCCTGTCCATCTCTTTCCCCCCCCTTTCAGAAAACCCAACTAAGTAGTGGCCATCAAGAAGTATTCTTTAACCCCCCCCCCCCCCCCCCCCTTTCCTTTTCCCACACTTTTTCCCTCTCATTCCCCTGGATGTATCGCGTGCTGGAGTCTTATATTTCTATCCGTTTGCATCAGTCTTGGCTGCATTATTCATTTGCATTATAGCGCTGGATGGTAATTAAATCTTGCCTGGGATGCCGTTGTATTTAAATGAAACGTGAATATTTTAGCGAGGGAAATGCAGAATGCTTAATCTGCCCCACCACCCACCCACCCACCCACCCTCTCTCTCTCCCCGTTTTTTGCCTTTTCAAAGCTCGACTATTGGCCGAGCTTTGAAACACTTTATTGTGCCCGCCGCTCGCTCTAAACGGCTTCTTCCTAAGGATAATAGTGTCGAGTCAACAGCTGCATTGGCAAACATATTTCAGCTGATGCATTTGCCTGGATAGGGATATTTGATACCTTTGAGGACCCCCCCAAACCCCCCCCCCACGCACGCACGCACGCACGCACGCACACACACACACACACACACACACACACACACACACACACACAGCTTCCTCTTTAACACACACAAATATAGAGACAAAAATGTGCATGGACGTGCACGTGTGTGGATGCAAACACACAACGAGCTAAATCTTCACCGACAAAATGGCCACTGAGGACCTTTGCCTCACAAACAGACAGAGAGCGAGCTTGATAATGTTCACATCACAGTAAAAGACAGTTAGAGAGAGAGAGAGCGAGAGGAAGGAGGAGAGACAAGGAATTAGGGAGGAAGAGACAGGAAGATAACAAGAGGAGAGAAAAAATGAGGAGAAGACGGTGAGAGGGGGGTGGGAGATCTTTGTCAAAATACATTTGGAGATAGCGAGAGAATGCAAGGGGTTTAGAAGGGAGAGATAGAAGCGTGGAAATGAAAGGCAAATACAGAGGGAGAACGTCAACACATTTTAAAATCAATCTTCTCTTTGATTGGCCTGAACATCACTCCAAAGCTGAGCTATATGTCTGTAAAGTTGTAAACACTGACAAAAAAGAAAGTTGAGGCTGTGAAATGCGTTTGCCATTTTCCCGTTGGAAAGATATCTTCACGCTAATGCATGGATGCACTGAGTCTGTCGGGTTTTTCTTCTCTAAACGCAGCTGGCTTAGTGTGGATGTAGCTCAAGACAGTGATGGAGACAAGCTGAGAAAGGATAAAAGACAACAGACCTTTGCCATACAAACATTTGCAGACAGTAGGGCTGGGCAATTTATCAATCTAAATCAATATCGTGATATGACACTAGATATCTTAGTATTAGATTTTGGATATGGTAATATTGTGATATGACATAAGTGTTCCTGCTTTTATCTGGTTTTACAGGCTGCGTTACAGTAAAGTGATCAGTGTCGTTTTCCAAACTTTTCCAGATTGTTCTTGCAGTTCTATCATCTGCCTTTCCTCACTTAGGAAACTTCATTGTTGATGATAATTGATCACAAATCTCATTGTGTGAATATGTTGTGAAAGCACCGATCGTCGACCCTACAGTATCACCACAATATTGAGGCATTTGGTCAAAAATATCGTGATATTTGATTTTCTATCAATCTATATATCGCCCCAGCCCTAGCAGACAGTGAGAGAAAACGAAGAACAGTGAGAATCAGAGAGAGAGAGAGAGAGAGACGCAGATAAAAGAGAAAGGAAGACAGTGACAGAGAGAGAGCCTGAGAACGAGATGACAGAATAGAGAGAGAGAGAGAGAGGTGGAGAGGCAGAGGGATGAGCTGTGCCTTTAATGCCCATCTGGCCCGGAGATGTAATAAAATTGACATATTGATTCCTCTGAATTTACGAATGCCTGTTTCATAAACTCCATTTCCAAAGCCGGGGCCTCTTTAGAGCCCTGTCATTTTCCCCCCAAATGGATCAATTATGCGCCCACGTAATCCTGTTACCTGAGAAACCCACGCATACTTCTCCCATTTGCGGCGCTTCACCGGGCGCACAGACTCGTATTATGTGCATATAAACAAACTCAGTTTTTTGTGTTTTTTTGTTTGTGTGTTTGAGTGTGTGTGTGTGTGTCTCCCCCCCCCCTCCCTGCTCTCCTCGTAATATTAGCGATTGTCTCCCCCCCCCCCCGCCCCCCGCCGGTGTCGAGTCTCTCCCGGAGGGTTTTAGGGAGACCTTTATACTCCCGTTTCTCTCTGGCTTTGTCTGTGAAGTTGTAGAAATCCCTTTTTAACTCCGACAAATTGCAGTCGTACCACCGCTACATCAACACAAACATCACATCATATCCTCGGTATAAGCCACACGACACATACATTTCTAAAACCCTGGCCAAAAAAAGAGGACAATACATCGAATCCTCTTCACCTCTTAAATCACAAGGAGAGACAGTCACAAGCTCGCGGTGCAGGATCATTTTCTTTGATGAATACACCCTCGTCTCCCAACTACGCCTTAAGTAATAAACAACGCAGACTTTGCAGTACTACACACAAGAGGTTTTGCTCCATCTGCTACGAGATAAATACAATGTTGTGGCTCTGAGTAGAACGGCGAGACACTAACTCTCCTACTGGTTGGGCGTTCACTTCCCCAATGATGCCCCTACAGGAAAAGAACTGGAATACTGGCAGGCAGGTTTGGGTAGAAATAAAAAGAGTTGATAAGACGTTTGCAGTGTGGGAGGCAGTTTTTCGAGTCCTAAAAATTGTACTTCCTTAAAACAAGGGAATAATTCTTCCGCTAGGGTAAAAGTTCTCCAGTAGAACTCAACTTGTTTAACCCTGGTATTGTCTTCCTCTTCTGTTTTGCCCGTTTATAAAGCCCAACGTAGAAATGATCATGTGTTTTCTTTAAGCCAACTTTATTCCAACCCATTACCACTCGTTTTACACTTCATTTTGGAAATCACGGTCAATGGACCTCATTTAAATGAAATTATACGTAACATCTGAGTAACAAAGAAGCAGAAATTATAAATTAGTTTGACTAACAGTTAACATCAGAGGAAGATTTGTTGATGGATAATCACAGACTGGTATATGTCAAAGTTTAGTCAGGATACTGTTTTGAAACCAGTTCAATTCTTTTTTAAATGGCAGCAAATAATCACACCTGTTGTAACCCTAACCCTAACCCAACCCTAACCCTAAGTATGCCTGTTTGTAAAGCATACATAAACTTAGACTTCTAGCCAACTTCCTTCAGATATGTTTTGGCAATTTGGTTAAAGACATTTTGAAAGTTAGCTCAGTTGGCGCGCATATGTAGAGGTTTATTTCTTGACACTGAAGGTCCAGAGTTTGAGTCCGACCTGTGACCTGTTTCCTGCATGTCTCCCCCCCTCTCTCCCCTTTCATATTTCAGCTGTCCTATCCATTAAAGGTGGAAATGCCCCCAAAAATAATTGTGTATCAAATTGCACTAGAATCAATGAGATTTTAATTTTAGAAAATACTTGAAAACAAGTACATTTTTATTGGATTTAATTACTTTTTGTGTGCTACTTTTTCCCCAGATTCCCCCAGCATGCCCTTGTGTTTTTATTGAAGTTCATAAAATGGCCAGAATCAGCAGTAGGTTTGAAGGGAATAACCAGAAACAGATCCCTAGAATGTGCCCGGCGTCACTGGTGCAGAAACGTGTCGACGACCTTAAAGTAGTTCCTCCGTGCTGACATTACAGGAATGGCTCGCATTCATAACCTGAGTGAAGCAGAGGAGTCAAGTCTGGTGAGCGCCTGGGCGGTAATAGCATACAAGTGGTCACGGGTCATCCCGGTGCGAGTGGAAACATTGGGAGCGATACAGCGGGGCTCTCAGGTGGAACGGAAATGTATGAGGAACGACAGCAGCGGCGGTGCACGGGAGCCCTCACCCAGCCACTAGATATCTATTTTACTATCTTACATTGTTGTAAAAAAAACTAAGAGAGAGAGACAGAGAGGGAGGGAGGGGAAAGAAAAAAAATCAGTTCTCGATCTTATTTTCCACACTCCGGCGAGCTACAAGGGGCTCAGTTACACTACACTTGCACTGAACAATCAATCTGGCAAAGGTTCACAAAACGACGAAATACCTTGTCACTTACTGGCTGACCTGTTCAGTGGAGTGACTCAGAGTGTGGGGAGGGGGGGGGGGGGGGGGAAGAGGCAGGGGAAGGAAAAGGCTGCGTAGAGGATGAGGGAAAAATAAAACCATCAAATGAAATAATCATGAAGGAGCTGTGGGTGACACGAACAAGTTGAGACATGTATCTTTACTCTCGTTTGTTGCTGTTTGAGTGACACGTGTAAGACGTTAACTCCAGGTTTTTTTTTTTATTTCCCCTTTAGCAGCTAAGTCATATATATTCTCTATCGTCTTGTTTGAACTCATCGCAAAAAGCTTTATGATGTTTACACTTGATGAAATATTCAAATCCAAGAGATGTCACTTCTTCGTGGCTCTGTGGAAGTCTGGAATGGAAATATTTTACATCAGGGGCGTCAAACTCAACTCGTCTAAGGGCCACACTGGAAAATGAGAATCACACCAACAGCCAGACATGTAGAGTGTATTAACATGCTATTATTTTTGAGGAAAAAGTCAAATATCTTTGACTGTGTTGTTGCATCTCTCATATAGCTTTCTCACTTACAGTTTGCTCGACATTAAGTCCCAAAAAGTCAGCAAAAAAGTTCCTCAGCCATCATAGAATTTAACAAATCAAGCAAAACAATGCATTCTGAGTAAATGTTTAAAATGTAATCACAGGCCTGAATATGCAAACTCACAGATCTGTCACATTCTGCTTTGAGTGTCGCGTAATCGCAGTTTGAAAAACTGGCGCAAAACTTAGTGTCCAAAACTTACAAAGTTAACGACGGGCCGCATTTGGCCCACGGGCCTTGAGTTTCAAGCATGTGTTCTAGATGTCTTCTGCATCATTTTATACATATTCATTCCAAATTCAATCCCGACACATTTGGCATCTTTATCGACATTTTTGGGATCCCCGCTAGAATTCAACATAAAGTTCTGCGGGTTTGAACAATGGTTGGCTGTGCGGCATAAATTCGTAACGGCTGACCCAGTGGCAGGTCATTTGAGTTGATGAGGTCACAGTATGTTTTGTGAAAGTTGTCCAGCAGACTGATTCCTTTGGACCCACAGAGGACGTACGGTGGAGGTTTCAATATCTCCTCCAAACCTCCAACCAACCCAACTACAACCGCCGAGACGCTTTCAAAGCTGAACTGGCTGCGTGTAAAAACCACACTTGGCTTTTGAAAAACACAGCGCAACACCTTTGGGTTGGTGTGACGAACTCCCGACGAATGCAGCATCGCAACAAGCAGCTTGGATGTCAAACGCAGGAAGGGGGGGTGGAGGGTGGGTAGGAGAGGGGTGTAAAGTACATGATTTGTCACATAGCAGCTGAAGTAAGTTGGAGGGGGAGCTTTGAGGCTGAGTGAGAGAGGCGATTGTTAAAAAGTGAAGAGGAGGAGGAGGGGGCGTCGGGCTTAAGGGGCTGACAGGCGGCTGAGTTCTGCTCACTGGACTTAATCTAAAAGAAAAAAGCCTGAGTTATGACGAAAAGGTCGACAGAGTATGTCTCGGCAAATTGGCTTTCCCCCTTTTTTTTCCCTTTCTACCTCGTGTTGGCTGATGCTTCAGCTCCTTCGCCAGGGGAAGCCTAATGACCTACGGCCTGCTAGCTCCAAACCCTTTTCTTGCCACCTGTCCAGCTGATGGCTCAAGACGCCAATTTTCTGTGAAAACTTTGGCTGTCATCTCCACTAAAAGTTTGTTTTCCCCAAAAATCAATGATGGTGACAAATCAGGGAAAGGTCAAACGTCAAACTAACTTGCAGTCCCTGCAGGGCACTTTACTTTTTACATTAAGTCATTATCTTTCAAGAAGAACCACTGACAAAAGCGTGTAAACGTGTGCAAAACTTACATATTTCAAGATACGGATAAACAAGACGGACTAGATGGATATGTTATTGTGAGGGGCGGGGAGGGAGGGGGGCAGAGCGAGTAGCAACCCATTTTGCATGCCAAGTTCAGAAAATGATGGAACAGTTTGGCTCCGTCTTGTTCCAGGCCTGACATTTTTCCGTGGCGGACTACGATGATGGACAATGACAGGTAATTACTAGGGGAGAGAGCCCCGAGATCAGCAGTATCTGTGAAGTTTCTGGAAACTCTGAGCGGGGGGGAACAGAGGACGACGGCCAACATCCCGAGCGTCGGGGTTCCGCTCCGATCCGAGTCCAAGAGGAAAAAAAAAAAACACGCCGCCGCAATTTTGATGTTGTGTTTTCCCTAACTTGAAGTGAAACGTTTACAACTGCCGTTTGTGTGCAGAGCGAGCTGCTTGACCCTGAAAAGCTGCAACAAACCAAATCGGCAAAGGCTCTCGATGAGGAAGTTGTTTTTTGTTTTTTGTCTTTTCACAGATGTGTGGCTTTTCTCCAACAACAGCAGAAGATGCATCAGACGGCAGAGCAGACGCGTGTTTGTTTTTACACCTGGATAAACCTCCGCTTCCGCCTTACATGCATTTCCTTAGTCCTCGTCTTGGCGCTTGCAAAGTGCTATTCCTGACTGTTTTTATCTCTGCAAAAGGAAAGGTGTGTGTGTGTGTGTGTGTGTGTGAGGCCCTTATATATCATTATTTAGCCTTGGGTGTTTATCCTAGCTGTTGTGGGGGCCACAGATGAACTCTGAAAGCGATGCTAACGAAGACAGAATACCAAATAGCCTCAATATTTTCTAAACAGCTTCACCTGCAAAGCAGGGATGTGGAGGGAAGGGGGGTCTGTGTTGCAATCTCTCGTGTTGCACAGACTCCTCGGCGCTCCCCCCCTTTTTATAAATTACCTCATCAGTGACTGAAATTAACACTGATTCTTGCAGGCAATTTCTCAATTTCCAATGCTAATTAGCTTTTTTCTCTTTACTTTTAAATTCTGTAGCACCTGTTTGGGGACATCTTAGGCAGTGCAGGCGCATTTAATCACAATTTTAATTAACCATCCCCGTAGATGTGAAAGGGAAGCAATTATAATGCAGATGAATGATGATTTTTCCACATTAAATTGTTTTGTTTCTTCGTTATGTTGATTGCATAAATACTGGCGCCGTTCAGTTTTTTTTTTTATATCTACTGTAATTTTTTGTAATTGTTTTGCACGCACACACACACACACACACACACACCACCAGAAAAAGGGGGTTTGGATAGACCGAGTTTGTCTGTTTTACAAATTGTTTAATTTAAGTTAACCCGTTAATCGCCAGAGCGCCACGATAGAGGATTTTGGCAGGAAGTGCCTTTTGTTCCCCCCCCCCTCCCAAAAAAAACAACTGTCGCCAAGCTCCCAGCATGTCAATCATGCTGAGGTTTTAGGGCTTGTCGTTAGGGGGGGTTACACTCTTCTTATCTCTTTTGACCTTAACAAACTATTTAACCAAATGAAAGTCAGCCCCTTTCCTTCCCTCAGCCCCCTCCCCCCCTTTAACTACTGAGCATACAGTCGCAAATGAAAGCACAGATGGGTGCTACTGGAATGGACTCATAATCTTTATGTGCTCGTGAAAATATCATTGGGTTCGATGACGGCGCGTTTGACTGTTTATTGCCCCTTGTTCTCTGAAACTTTGCTTTTATGTTAATGTCAGAGTGACTGTCGCAGTAAAAACAACACGTGCCTGCGTTCCCCTAAAACGTAAAAATGTTTTTTTTTTGTTCTCCGTAAAAAGCTTACGCTAGCTTCGAGTTGCAACTTTCACTTTCAAAGAGCGAGCCTATCCATTTTGGAGATTGAGCATGGTTGATTTTGGCGATGTTAAGTTATATCTTTCAAGAGTTCATTGGGAAATGTTCGGCTGACAAAAACCAGGTTGACTTTAAAATGGTTCAATGTCAATACAAGAAATTCTATCAGGATGGGTTTTTTTGAGGATGTTTGCATTTTTGCACCCTTTTTGGAAAAGCAGTCGGTGTTGTTTTTGAGTGGGCTTCTGCTATAGAAGGCCAATGGACTGCAAAAGGGTCTGCTATAAGGCAGAAAAAAAACTCCCAGAATCCTCCTGTGTTCTGTCCTCCACCCTCAGCCAAACCCCCAGCAACACTCATTCTCTAATCCCACAGAGCACTGCTTTCAGTTTGTCCAAAGACCATGCAGGGGAACTCCAACAGACACACACACACACACACACACACACACACACACACACACACACACACTCTTTCTTTCTCTGTGTTATTCATGCACTCTTGCTTCATATCTCTCTCCCAGTCACAGTGACAGACACTGACTGTACTGAAGGAGCTTTGCAGTCCGCTCATCTTTAACATAAGTGTGGGAGAAGGAGGTTTTATTAAAGTCTTTGCAGTTCGGAACCCAACCATTTGGATCGGTGCGAGCTTTAAAAAGAAAACACTTAAAGTGGCATCGACTGAAGTTTTAACGCACAACACAAAAACAAGTTTGACATCAAATGGGATATGTGATTTTTGTAGATTTACAAATTCAAATACCCATCTTATGTATATTGCAACACAACTGTTGCTAACAAAGCCTTGGCTGCCATTTCATTCCTACAAACTTAGGATTATGATTTTTTTTCTTTTCTCTAAATAGCACAGGAAGAAAAAGTGTGGCTTTTAAAAAGGTACAGCTTTGTCCCCCTGCCTCGCTCTGATTCACTCCTCTATGAGCAAAGCTGCAGTCTTGTGTTTTTTTATGGATCTATCTCAAATCATCCTGAGGTGCGTCTGAAAAAGGAAGAAGATCCTTCTTTGAATATTAGTGGCGATTGGCTGAAGGTAAACAGAGCATTAAATCCTGCAAAACTGTGGCAAAGCCAATATAGGGCGCGGGACAATGGCTTGGCCCGGCATCTCTGAGCCTTTGTTCTCGGCTTAACAAAAACTCTGCCGTCACACCGTTTTACCTCAATGCTGCCCTGTCGAAACGGCCATCAGGCCCATCAGAGCACATGCAAAGCTCAGGACGAGCGGGGAGGGAGGAGAGGAGGAATAAGACAGGGAGGAAATATAGAAGGGTGAGAGGGAAGAGAAAGATAAAGACAGAAGCAGGGGGAAATAAGAGGGTGGCAAAGTAAGTAAGTGCCAAAAGGTAAAAAGTAACAAGAGACGGAAGGCAGACAACGGAAGCATGGAAAGATAAGATAAAACATAGAAAAAAGGTGTGACAAGGACGAAACGAAAGAGAGATATGGGATTGAAGAAAAAGAGACTATTATGGGCTGTTAAAGGTGCAAAATAAACCCAGCTGGAATATGGACTTGCAGACAGTCAAAAGGGGGAAACAGATATGAACAAAAAACACGATACACACCTCTCCCCACTCAACCTTAATAAGAATATATAGCAGCTGTGAGGAGGGGTGGGGGTGGGTGGGGGGGACAGAGCGTTTTGAGCTTAGTGACGTGGCGGCGACAGAACTGGAGCAGCGAGATTCACTGAAAGTTTCATCACAACAGTCCTTATCTGCCTCCCCTCCGAGGGCCACGACGAGGTTCGGGAGGAAAGAAAAAAAAAGGAAAGAAATGGCACATCTGCGTCTGCTGTGACCTGTCTGTCTGCCAATTAGCATGTGTGTGAAGTGTGTGTGGAGTGTGTGTGGGGCCTGTGTACATCTGTGTGTGATATATATAGGGCTAAGTGTGTTTCTGCTTGTGTGCAAATGTGAGTATGTCTGGGTGTACATTTGTGTTCAAATATGCAAATCTGGACTGTGTACTGTAAGTGTGTGTGTGTGTGTGTGTGTGTGTGAGACATTGTGCGTGTCCACGTGTGTATGCAGAAGTGCATTCGCCTGGCCAACATGTGTGACTGTTTGCAAGTGTCAGCCATTTTCACATCGCTGGGGCATAAACGCTTGCTCGTAACCCCGCCGCTTCCACCGACCGGTGCCCTCCTAAAAAATTAAAGGCTCGCAAAAAACACGACTTCAACTTACTCTTCCCCCCCAGCTGGTAATTCATATTCATGGTAAGTTCCTAATAAAAAGGACACTTCTAGCTGAATATGCTTTATACACTGAAAAAACATTTTTCTTATGAGCAGAATCTTGCACGTCATGGCTCATCGGCAACGCTGCCACATAGTGATGATGCAGTTTGGGATTTGGCCCATACGTCGCAATAACACGGTCAAGGAGTCCACAGATGTTGGCAGAAGATAAAAAATCTAAAGTGGCAGTCATATTCCCGCTGATATGGTTCAGTCTACCTGGAAAAAACAAGCAAAACTGTGTCTTCTCTGGTTCAATTAGGGTCGATTTGAAACGGCCTTATTAGCACTTGACCCCAAAACTTGACTTTTACGATCACCATCTTGGATGTAGTTCAGGCGTCTGGTGTTGAGACTCGCCTGCCTCCAGTTGTGCCCCAACCCCTCTTTGTCTCCCCCACTGTCAGGGTTCTAGCCTGCCAATTTCCACTTGAAGCTTGACTGGGCCTGATTTGATGCAAACTACCTCGGGGTTGAGGTGGGGAGTCGCAGGGAGAGAGGAGGGAGGGTGGAAGGATGAGGGTGGGGGGGGGGCTGAAACTGATGAACAGTTATGTCAAGTCGATTTCGCACCGTTGGGAAAAGGTAACCTCTCCGTCAGGGGAGGACGAGATAAAGGTAACGCACAGAAAAAAAGGCAAAAGAAGACAAGGTTAGCAGAGTAGAAGGTGCTGGAGGAGGACGGGTGGGGTCTAGTGGGGGTTGGGGGGTTGGTGGGGGAGTGGGTGTGCACCCACCCTCTGCCGCTTCACGTCGCCTCCCTCTGCTTACCGCCCCGCGCAAAAACGCTAACTGTCAGTGCGAGTGCTAATTGCAGATATGCCAGTCTGCCATCATAATAAAATCAGAGGCAGGGCGGACATTAAGCATGGCTGGCTCATTTGTGAGACTGCTGAAAAAGGTAGCATAAATGAATATTTCATTACCTTAATTACTAAGGAATACTCCTTTCCGCCAGTCGTGGAACGAGTGTTGCTGTAACTAATTATGAAAAGTAATAACATTAGGGATACCGTGATTGCCAGTTTATAAGGCGGCGTCTGCTTGCTGTTGAGGTATAAACCATGTAGGGAAACATACGGCGAGGAGTGGAAGGAAGGAAGGAAGGAAGGAAGGAAGGAAGGAAGGAAGGAAGGGCTCGTTCTCGATCCAACCCACACATCTGCAAAAACGAGGGGTTTGCAGGGATGAATGGAGCTCTGATTATTTACCCAGGGATGCTTGGTTTTAACAGGAATGAAGGGGCTAAAAGGTTGGGAAACTCACTTGTTGTGTGTAAATGACAACTCTTTTGGAGCGCTTTAATACGTTTTCATTGCACACAAACCGAATATGAAAGGACACGTGCTACAGCTACCTGTACCATGTGCTATTTGACGAATCCTTCGCCACGCAGCCCTGAAGTACCTGCGCTTCCAAAAGGCCAGACTACAGCGAAGCGCCACAAGCTGCACATTTGCATCGCTTCATCATCCCTCAGAGTCTTTCGTGTCAGACACATGGCTCAATACCTCTGTCCGTTGTGCACCTCTGGCGGCCCGCGGGCACGTCCCATTGCCTGGCTGTAACGTATGACCACTGATAAGGTCGTAAAAGGGAGGGGTGTGAGAAAGAAGGCAGAGTACAAGGTTTTTGCTTTGATGGACATGCTAATTCCAATACCCCTAAGAAGTAAGAATAACAAAGTGGTGGGGAATTTATGTCAGG
Organism: Sander lucioperca; assembly: GCF_008315115.2. Lineage (NCBI taxonomy): Eukaryota > Metazoa > Chordata > Actinopteri > Perciformes > Percidae > Sander > Sander lucioperca. The sequence goes on along the minus strand of NC_050196.1, from coordinate 2,073,081 downwards.
AATGCCAGAGCAAGACGGCCAGGCGATAAGGAAGTAGCTTCCCTTGGGTGGGGGAGAAGTAATTAGAGTGGGCTGACTGGTTAGATGACTGACTGGCTGGCTGGCTGGCGGGATGGATTGAGGGAAAGGGTGGACTGGAGGGACACAAAAAAAAAAAAAAGTTTCAAGGCAGAAAAGGTCCGAGAACGAACTTGACTGTTATGATAAGCTAAATCTGTCAGTATAGACTTTCTAGACTAGAATAGAACTCCCTCTAGTTATTCACGTCTACATTTTAGGCATCCAACAGAAAGCTTTGATGTTGCAACAGAACAAATTCTAATCTTTGTCTTTAAACCAAATTCCCCAGAGAAGTACACAAGGCCACAACCAAAAATCACTAAGAATATACTAGACATTTAGAGCTCAAGGATATAAAAAAAACAACCTCAAACCCACGGGGTCATAAAGCCTTGACCTAAACTAACGGCCAGGCTGTGTCTCGGGCTGAGTCACAGCCAAAATCTGAGCTCCAGTCTCCATAAATGGCCCAATCTTTGTCGTTTCCCACAAGGTTTCTAGGTCAGGAAATACCCATCCAACCGTCCGGCAGCCAAGGCTTTTTTCTCTCCAGCGATGCCGCTTGAATAGGAGCCATGAACCAAATTCAGCCACAACTTGTGTCCCATCACTCATCTTTAAACCCCCCCCCCAAAAAAACAAAAAACAAGGCGTCGATAGCCAAACTACAGCCACTGCCGCCACAAACCTCACTTTCATCACCTCATCATGCCTTTAAAAAAAAGTGGATCTATCCCCCCTGAAAATCTTCAGTGCCTTGTCCAAAACCAAAAGCCAAATCCTGGATTCTTGCTTTCTCACAAAACCAAAAAACTCCAACCACACAGAGCTCAACCCCTGTTAAACCCCCCCTCCCCAACCACCAGTCCTCCCAATGATTCATTTCCTGTCACGTATTAAACACACTTCCCTTAAATCTTTGACCTGCGGACTTGACCGCATCGCCTTTAAAATCCACACCCGAAACCGCAGCCTGACACCACGGAAAAGCATGTCTCCGCTGCAGCCTCAGCACCGATTGTTCGCGTGTCAGAAAGGCTGAGGACAGGCCTGTCGGTGCGATTACCCCCCCAACCCCACCCCACCCCGCTACCTGAGGAGGTGTTTGTTTGACATTCGCGTTTGACAGCGACGGGACACGAGGCGTTCGGGAGCGGGGGTGCTCCCTCTCCAGTCAGAACCCATTAACGCGTGAATTCACCTCTCAGACTTCTTTTTAACAGGGCCGACTCTGCTACACACATGACATTTAAAGGGGAAGATGTGCCCCCCCCTCCTCCTCCACCCTCCCTCCTTGTTTCAGTTCTCCTTGACTCACTCTTGCCAAAGGTTAAATGTATGTTTGAATAACAACGAATAGGGTGCCAGAGTTCAGTTTCTGACCATTTCCTCTTTTTTGCTGCAACCTCCGGTTAAGAAGGCGCTTGATCAACGGGCCGAGACGGAAGAAAAACGTTAGAAGTGAGCGAAATTTGTACAACCGCAAAATGACCTTAATTTTTGTCCCTGATCTCGCTCAGCAATCGGCTGCAATTAAATTGAAGTAACGCATCTGAACCTACTTCCTTCTTCGTTGAGATGCAAGGGGGGGGGATGAGCGGAGCACAAACGAAAGCAGACAAGTCCTCGTTAGACAAAAAAAAGGAAAAAGGTAACGAGAAAGGGGTGCACTTAGGTGGCGGAGAAGCGGGACACCTTCTGAATAATGAAGTGCGGTAGGAAAAGCGAGCCCTGATCAAATAGCATGTTCTATTATCCGGAATTAAAAGGTAAGGACGGTGTGCTGCAAAATGGGTTGAGGCGTGTGTGGAAAAGAGGGCCTAGATTTCCAGATGTCACCATGCCTTAATCTGCTGATCTGTTATTGATTGTTCCACGTTGGCCATGACCTTGCCAGAAGAGCTCTTCCAACCCGACAATCAAAAATACATCAAAGAGTGTGTGTGTGTGTGTGTGTGTGTTTCCCTAAATGTGCGTGTGTGCGTGTGTGTGCACACATGTGGCAGCAAGCGGCGCTTGCAGCTCAGCAACGCCAACATCAGAGCAGAAAAACTGGAGGCTGCTTTCAACACTTGTTTGCACAAAGGTGTCATCTCTGAAGCAGCTGCCGCAAAAAAATGAGAAAAGAAATGGGGGGGGGGGGGGGATCATTTTAATGGGCAATAGAGGTGATTACTTTCCTCCTTTTCATATGAAACATCATGATGCTGTGCCCTGCTTTACAGTTGACGGCAGTGATAAGTCTCTCACACACACACACACACACAGAGCAGGAATGCATTCACACGCAAGCGCGAAACCAGCTGTGATGTGTTTGTTCTTTTGATTTAATCTATATCTGTTCCTTAGTTGCTCTATTGAGACACAATCCTGTTTGTTAAAAGCACTTCATCAGACTTGACGGGTCTTTCCCTGCTGCGATCAATATGACTGAATTCTCTGAAGTGCAGAGAACATGAAAAATAACGATAGCGATTTATACACTCAAAAAGATTGGGACATGTTAACACAAATTCCTTCAAAAAGGCATAAATGTCTACAAACCCGAAATAAAACACGGTGAAATCATGAAAACATGCTTCCTGAAAGTGAAGCTACACACTGCAAAAGGTAAGCTTGGATTAAAGCTACATTTAATTTGTTGCCATCCAAACTGCTCTTCCAGCAGACGAGGATGCACATGCACACATATACCATTGTTAGGAAAAAGAAGGTGTTTTAAAAGTTGTTTTTTGCCCCCCCCCCCCTCCCCCTGCCATTTGATTATGAAATCTGAATGTTAGTTTACACCTGCTCAGCAACCTGTCGTCTGTCGCGCCCAGACTCCCTCGCAAATGGGAAAAGTCGACGCGTGGAAAATATCGAAAAAAAAAAATTACAGGCGAGATGCGGCACAGCGACTGAATAAGTGCAAACAGCAGGACGAGACGGAACGGATGGGCCAAATAAAGACTTTGCATTTTCACTTGAGAAAGACTCAAATGAGGCATGATATTTCAAAAAATGCATTTTCCCCTCCTACGCAATGCATAAAACATGCCAGCTTAGGGTAAAGAGTGTACACACGTAAATGAAAAAAGTCCAAATGCATGCAATTATTTGCCGGACCACTGAAGTTTCAATTTCGGTGTTTGCTTTTTGTCAAATCGCAAGGAGTGAAGGAAGAAAAACAAGAGAAAACAAGGGGATGAGACTCGGGAAGAGGAAGAGAAAAAAAAAGAAAAGAGAAAACAAGCAAGAAGGCATGAAATAAAGTCAGGGAAGCAGGAGAAAGACATCTGACTGCACTGAAACTTTACTTAGAGTAGCGTGTCGCAGAACAGGCGTACATCACAGGAAGGGGGGTGATACGACCTGTCAAATCCTGAGAGAAAGAAAGGATGGAGGAAGGTGGGTCAGAGTATGACAGGCAGAACGCCGCCCCCAGAAACACCTTTAAGTCTGTCACCTTTGCTCCATCACTCTCCATCTCTGCCTCTTTCACGCAATGTGTGTCCGAGCCGACTTCTGACAACCGCCGTGTCACCGAGACGGCTCTCTGTCTATTTTTCAACACTGCTCATACATATGACTCAGCAACAGGCCCAAGAACTACACTCATCCTTGACCGCTACGCAGCAGAGCCAAATTAGCTTCATTTAACTCAACAACTTAAATATCTCAAGTAGATACAGCAAAGCACTCCCTTCAGTTTCCGCCGGCTAAAAAAGGCAAGCAAAACCAGATTTTTTTTTTCTGAGGCAATTCCTTCTGGGGATGAAGCAGTTCAGATACAGTTCAGCCGCCGTGCAGTAAAAACTGTGACTTAAGCACGGCTTTTTTTATGATGCATATAAAAAAAATGCAAAGGATTAAGGTTAAATGCAGCCTGTGTCACCACGCTGTTTTGGACGATACATCATTATTGCCGTTTAAACATAAAGGGGAGTCACAGGGGCAGAGTTGGCTCACTATTGGCTGATTCATGCCTCGTGTTAGTCAGGCAACGGATCCCAGCCACCGCTCTCGCTTTCATCGTTCTTGGCAGTTGCAGTTGCTCAGTGTGTGTGTGTGTGTGTGTGTGCATCCCCCCCAAAATGCACTGTTACTTGCTGCCGTTTTTGCTTTTCCAAACCAACATGTCCCATCGCAAAAAAATCCCAAGAATTTGGAGTTACCAAAAGAACACTGAAAACCCAAGCACAAGCAATGCAGCTCAAAGCAGGTTTGGGGGATGGCCACAGAGGGGACGTACAAGCAGCAAAGAGTTGTCATACAAAGAGTTAACCCCCCCCCCAACACCACCACCCGATTTCTCCAAAGCACGGGTTAATATCATGGCTGCCTGGTAAGGCATTATCCAGAACCTCTCGGAACAAAAGGCCCCTTTTGCAAACAGACTCCTTCTTTCCCCCCAGTGTCCAAAGGTGTTTGCTGAAGTAAATCTGCCTAAATCCTGCGCAGCTTGGCCAGGAGGGAGGGAGGGAGGGAGGGAAGGTGTACCGATAATCCTTCTTCTTAACCAAAAAGAAAAAGAAAAAAGTTCAGGGAGAGGAAAAAGAAAGAGAAAGGGGAATAAAGAAAACTGGAATCCATCTCACATGATGCCATTTAAAGAGCTGAGGTACCCCCCCCCCCCCTCCATCTCCCCCATCTTTGCTTAAGATTTGCATACATCCAGCCTGGGAATGGGATGATAAAGATATCTTTGCTAATCACTATGATAAAGCGACACATAAACTGCATTGTGTATGTTTACATAAGGGGATGTGTGATGGTTTTTTAAATTCTTTTTCTCATAATAGCAGTGTATTAAAGAATTCAGGAAAGGCTCATTTCCAACGCAAAAAAAAAAAAAACATGGCAAAAAACGCCTCTTCCAAAAAGAGCAGCACAAAAGTGTGCTGGCAAATTAGCGGGTTTTTTTTGACATTGAAATCTACTAAAGAAGTTTGGGAAGCATGGTGAAGACACCTGCTCCTGACTCTTATCGCCTTCTTTAAGCACAATCCAATCGGTCGCAGCCAGGATTTTCTTCCTCTTCCTCTTCTTCTTCTTAAGTGTGAGTGGCCACGAATAGTGTGGGCATGCCATCTCGTAACACTATCTGTCTGTCAGGAGGGGGGGGGGCTGGGTCCCTGCTAGAGAAGGGAGGCTATAAAAGGCTTGTAACCAGGGGACGACCAACAAACAACCACAAACACCCTAGTTATTTCTCTCCACCACCCACCCACCCACCCTTTTCTGCCTCTCTCTCTCTCTCTCTCTCTCTCGATTTTTTTCTCCCTTCCTCTTCTTTTTTTCCTCCTCTCCTCTCTTGCTCTTCTTTTTTTTTTCGCCCCCCTTTTCATCTCAGGCCCTTTTTTCTGATGCTGAATGCAAATGTGTAGCCCTGCTGCTGGCGGCGAAAGGGGCTGAATTGTGATTAAGAGGGAGAAGAAGAAGAAGAAGAAGAAGAGGAGCTCCTTTCTTTGTTCCCCCCCCCGGGGGATGTTTACCAGGAGAGACACGGCGGATCAGATATGAAAGGCATTCAGGTCAGCATTGATGTGAGCGAAAGTGAAATGGTACCTAAGGCATTCCAAAGACCCGCGGTGTCAGGGGTCCGGGGCTCGCGGTGCCTCCGAGAGTGTGTGTTCTCTGGCCGCCAGGCGAAAAAAATATCTTCACACAAGCAGGGCGGTCGAGGAAGGAAGAATGAAAAAATAAAAATAAAAACTAAAAAGACGGAATAATAAAAAATTTAAAAAAAGAGGAGAATATGTGTCAAAAATATTTTTTTGGGAAGAGGAGGAGGGATGGATGAAAGTTTTCTGTCCAGTGTCCAGGATGATCATTAGTTTTCTTTTTCTTTTTTTTGGTGTGTGTGTGTGTGTGTGTGTGTGTGTGTTGAAGGGGGGGAGGGTGTGTGTACAGCCACAAGCCATGCTATTTGCTTTTATCTGCCTTATCAAAGCGTGGAAAAAAAAAAACTATGCATGTGTGTGTTGTGTGTGTGTGTGTGTGTGTGTGTGTGTGTGTGTGTGTGTGTGTGTGTGTGTGTGGAGCTGCTGTTGCTGAGCTACATTCCTGATTTAATTCCTTGTGGAAAGCACATATTAGAGGATTTGTTGAATAACGTATCAGCTTGAAAGCCAAAAGATATCACACTGCGACGACTGCATCTCTGTGACACACACACACACACACAATCAAATCAAATCAAATCGTGTGAATTACAATAACTATAAATACTGCGGGTCCTGTGGAAAAAATAAAATAAATAAAAAAGCTTCCCCTTTCCTTTCAGGAACGACACCGCTACCCAAAGGGAACATCCTTTTGCTCCTACTGTATATACCGACGCTATGCTTGAAATCACAACGATCTCGTAAGGGAAGTCCATTCATTTTTATGTGCTTGGCTATATACACTTGACTCACACACTTTGAGCAGATGGATATATTTAGCTCGTGACGACTGCAGCCGAGGGAGAGGAGAAAAAAAAAAAATAGAGTGATGCAAAAAAGCTACCGTACGCTCCGGAACAAAAATAATAAGGCCTCACACAGCACGCCAAAGTGCAATGTGTAGTTGTGACAGGACAAATATGCCTCCTTATTAGCCTGCATTGAGGGAAAACCTGCTAGCCATTTTACATGGGGGGGTAATTGGAAATGTGTCTATTTGGATTCAAGCATAGGGCCGATGTTATAAAAAAAATAAAAATACTCCAGGAAGATTCATCCACCGGCTATCAGCGGGGTCTGTTCACCACGACACTCCCCCACAACCCCCCTCCCTGCTGCAGACTCAGACGCCTATAATATCTCACAGTAATTATTTCACTTGCTTAAACAAAATAATCCTTCATTTCCCTTCAACATGAATGCACTGCAAAAACACTTTCTCCTCAGCTTCTTCCCTACAGAAGAAGAAAAAAAGCCATCAGGAGTGCAAGGTGTCTGCTTTTGGCTGCTCCACACAATTGCCAACCCGTATGGGAATGGCAGCTAGTGAATGGCTCGGCGGACGACCCACCCCCCCGCCCCCCGCCACTATTGACGGTATAAACATGTAAATGAAACACATTACCGCTGACAATCAATTGTCCGCGAGCACCCTGCGAAACCTGCCCTCCTCTTCTCTTCTTCCTTCTTTACCAGCCCCCCCACACCCACCCCCCACCCAACCCATTCCCCCCTTTGCTCTGTGACGATGGCAAAAAAAGTTGCCCCTACCTTGATAGAGGGAAAATCTAGGAGAAGAAGCAGAAAGGGAGGGAGGGAGGTTGGTAGATGGGACATGGCAGGAAAGATGAGGGGGGGGGGGGGTTAGAGAAGAAGGCGAAAAAGAAGAGGAAGAAAGGGAGCACCTTTTCTTGCCCCCCCCCCCCTTATTCTCTACCGTGTTAGCTGCGAATACAATTTTTTTTTTTTTAAAAGGCAGAGGAATAATAGAGATGGACAAATTGTTTAGACTGGCAGAAATCTGGCATTGTCTGAGACTGAAAGCACCCCTCCCCCCACCCCCACCCCCAACACACACAAACACACTTATATACAAACACCCTTTCCCCCTATTTTTCCATGAAGCGTGAATCTGTGATAACCACATTCAGACTTATTATATCAAACTCCAGCTGCAGCAGAGAGAGATAGAGAAAGAGGGGGGGGGGGGGGGCGGACGGACGGACTGGCCTCGTCTTTTTGCTTCTACTTTTGCTGCTGCTGCTTCCGATTATGTAATCGGTGCATTTACCGAGGGTATGTCCCGACAATGTGATGTCATCCGGGGTACGAAGAAAGAAAACAAAAACCTGCTGCAAATCCAACATTTTAACCAAACATCTGTATTTCCTTCTTCCATCTTTTTCTTTTGCCAGACAAAAGCCGCCACAGTTTGATGCAAAGAGTCTGTGTAACATCCAAATCAGAAAACAACATGATTACAAAGCAGTCAGTTTTTTTTCTTCCCCCCCACTTCTAAAAAAGGGGCATGTTTTCGATGCGTATGCTGGTTGAGCAATACAAAAATAAAGGACAGGTGTGCGAGTGCTTTTTTTCCTGTTAGGCGCTCACAGCTGGATGTGAGAAGCCAACACCTGGCGAGGGCCAAACTCTCAAACACTTCACGCTGCCGAGATCAAGTTTCACACCAGGAGAGGAGAAGGGGTTTTTATAGCGGGGTTTGACAGCGGGGGGAAATGGGGATGATAACACATGTAATTTCTCAGGTTTTTGTTGCTTTTGAATTTTTTTGTCGCTGCCATATCAGAGTCTATCAGCTGGAAGACAGAGGCTTCACAGCGGCGGTGTGCAGGAGGTTGGGATGGGGATGGGGAGGGGGATAAGTCATGAACTGTGGTTTAAATACCACGCGACAGGCTGGGCACTGAGTGAGCCAAAGCTACTGTAGCACCTCCAACCCTGAAGGCCAACAGTCATCTGGATGAGAATGTCATTGGTTCGACAACTTAGTGGGAAAACGCCTCATTAATACTAATTGGCACAAATGCTGAAAATGCTCCTTCCATTTTGGAAAAAAAAAAGAGAGAGAGAAATGATCCGAACAATTCCAGTTATCCTATCTGTGAGGGTGCATCAAATGAACAATTGTATCAGATATCAAAATATAGCAACACTGAGCCACAATTGCTTAATTAAAATATAAAAACTAAACCACACGTGAAACATTTTTTTTTTTAAAGAGAAATAATTACAGGTGGCACGCAAATTATAATTTACATCTAAGCATGCTGGCTTACACACACACACACACACACACACACACACACACAGAAGAGCCAATCGGAGAAATTAAGCTGTAATTGTACCGATTTTCATATTTGTGTATATTCATCTGATTTGTTGGTTAAGGGAAGGATGAGGGAGTCTGTGTGCATCCGCCCTCCATCTGGCTCAAATTTTTTGATAAACTGGGTCTGCGTGTGCTGCATTTTTTGGTGCATTGGAGGCAGGTTTTTTTTTTATGGTCTGTTTTGCCGGCCGGCCGGCCGACGCTCACTTTCGCCCCTGCCCTGCCATCCCTCCACAGAGCCAGGCAGGAAGAGGATAGAGAGAGAGGCAGAGAGAGAGAGAGAGTGGCCAAGCCTCAATAAGCCTCTGCATTCCCAGGGGGGGGGAGGATGGGGGGTAGGGGGAGTGAGGAGAGGAGAGGAGGGAAGTAGGGGGGTCATCAGACAGAGCTAGTTGTTATGAAAGAAAAAGAGAAAGAAAAAGGGGGGACTCAAATCTCACAATTTAAAAAAAAAACTAGAATAATCATATCTGTTTTAAATGATGCACATTATAACCGGGTGAGACATTTGTATAGGGAGATAAAAATATTCCTCGCACACTGCCAAAGCTCGCCGTCTCTTGTCAGGTTTTAAAGGTGTGAAAATTATATTTGCTTTGCTAATATTATTTTACCAAATGCTGCCGTTTGGTACATAAAAGCCAAGACAGGTTTTCTCCCACTCAACCCCCCCCCCCAAAACCAAATTACAAAACAGGTGGCCACAGCTAAACAGGCTGTCATATCTCTAAATGTGTCTTATTATTGTATTTTCCCCTTTAAGTATGAATACTGCAAATGTGTGTGTATATATATATATATATATATATATATATATATATATATATATATATATTGGAGCAAAAAAATATATGCTCCGGCTCCACTGTTATGCTCCCGTTCTATTTAGTGTGGAACAAAATGCTTGTCTGCTATTGATTGTATGCAATCAATAAATGAAATCTGATCTAGATAAATAACCTGTGGGGGCAGAGAGTAAAAAAAAAAACTGTTGTGAAGTAAGCAAATGAAAACCTATAGTCTGAGCAGCTGAATCACTGCACGCACGCACAAGCACACGCACACGCACACACAGCTTCAGTTCGCCTGTGTTATATGCAATAATCAGGAATAACGGGGCCAGGAAATGTCACTGCAGATTTGCCTCTTTCTTGTGGGAAACAGTGCAGTCAAATGGAGAGAGAAAACCCTACAAATCTCCACCTCCTGCACTCCAGTCCAGACCCAATTAATGTCCAGCATTTATTGGACATGTCATCCTATTTATACATGAAGCCTATATGATGCCTCCACTGCCTATTAACTTAGTGGCAAAAGGCAAGCAAAAAAGCGCACAGGATTCTTTTCAAAACTAAAGCAACAACAGAATGCCTTCTCCCCTGTGAATTATTTCACCCACTCAGCTTGTCCCGGAAAACAGCTACAATATAGGGGGGGGGATGACAAATCACTTGAAAATGTGTCTTATGGAGGTGATGTACAGGCCTATATGAAGAGAGAAAGACAGCACGGCTAACGCACGGATCAAAATCAAAATCAAAACTCATAGTCACAAGATTGGACTTATGTACACCGAGCAGCATGAGCCAGCTCCGGCCAGCAAGGGTCTGAGTGACCGTTCCACATGCACTCACACACACACACACACACACACACACACACACACACACACACACACACACACACACCCCATGGCGGATTTTGTCCCGGCAAGAAACCAGCCGGTACCGCTACGCTTCCAACTTTCAAAAACATCCACAAGTTCACTACTAACCTCTTCGCAAACCCTTCACTAAAATAAACCCCACTGACAACACACATTTTAAAACCGCTATTATAACTCTTTTTGTAAGATTCCAAAATGCTCGAGTTGGGGGTGCAACCTGCGAAGCATCTACGCACAGTTTGTCCCCGGATAGCGGTCCCCTTTCTCCCTGCGTAAAAAGGGTCCAAAGGCAGATATGCGCACCAGCCGCGGCGGACCTTCACACACACCCCGAACCGCAGTGGAAGCCTTCAAACCCAGGCGTACATCCAAAGATATCGACCCCCCTCCCCCCCCCCCACCCGGCCCCCCACATCCTCCACCCCCAGACCGAGTGCTTGGTTTGTCTCCCTCTCCCGTGATTTTCTTACCGTTTTTCCGTCTCGGGTTGGCTTGTTTTCGCCTCTTACACCTGGGGCCATCCGCCATGATCTCTTGCTTCATTGATAAGTGTGTGTGTGTGGGGGGGGGGAATCAGATGGCAGCTCGCATGGACTCGATTCCTTGATTTCAGCTTGATATCTGACGGGAAACACACACACACACACACACACACACACACACAGCAACACCAACAATGTGGGTATTAGCGAGGAGATCCACTTGCGCCGAACGCGTGACAAGAAACAGCAAATGGAACTTGGATGGAGCGACAGATTGTAAAACAGAAAAAGAAAAAGGAAAAAAAGAGCCGTGCATGGGTGAAAGTATGAGAAGCAGCGGCGAGGGCATCCATGTCCATCTAATTTGGATTTTCAGACATTAAAGAGCAAAGCGAACGGCAGCAGTAGGAAGGGAATTGTAATTTCTCTTATTAGGCGAAAAACCACAATTCCTTTTTTTTTGCCAGTGAAGACTGACGCGAGAGCATCTATTGTTAGGCTATTTCATTCAGAAAAGTTTCACAAGCCGGGTTTGTATTTGGCTTCACTTTTTAAGAAATCCATCTTTTCAAGCCTACTTGGTCTATTTCCATTCAAATGTCCACATGCAGGATTTGTTCACGTTTTTGTTGTGTGTGGCGTTTTCAGTCCGGGGTTTGAAAAAACCGAAGGTCGAAACAGGTTAATAGCCTAAATCACATTTCTGTCATATTTTTTGTAGGGTCAAATCCGGAGCTTACACGTTCTGAACGGCAAACAAGCGAGACTGTCGAGCCTCGAACAGCTTTTGGAATAAAGCCTCCGCTGCTGTGGTCTCATTCAAAGTCATACAACTTCAATAAACACTTGGGTTTCGCTTGACAGAATTACACTTCTAGCTTCTTCTTTTTTTTTTTTTTTAATAAACTGAATCCGAAGCCCTCCTTGTCGACAGTTAATAAATAACAGATGGGGAATAATTGTTAAAATGTGCCAAATGACTCCGGACTGTAAGGGGGGAAACAAATAAAATCTTAAAAGGCACAAATGGCGCATAAACAAAAGCGACAAGGTTCAAATCGCCTGTGTGTGTGTGTGTGTGTGTGTGTGGGATGTTCGGATCGCCAGCCCATTTATCAGCGCAAATACCGTTATTAGGATTAAGTGAATATTGACAAGAAGGTTTCGGTTTGTTTAGGTAACTTGGACGTTTAGCTCAATGATATAGCTATAAATAAATATATAATAGAAGCTGAAGAGACTAAAGAAGGAAAAACCGAGATGCATATCGTCCTTTTTTTCCTCCCAAGGATAGCGGTGTTGTGCAGCGCCAAACTCCCCGCAAAAAGGCACATTTTCCCCGGCTGTCAGGAACCCACAGGACGCCGCTGCATCACGGAGGTAAAAAAAAAAAAAAAAAAAAAAATTAAAGAGGAAAAAAGAAGAAGTAGAAAAAAAATCTCAAAACAAACGCACCTAATTCCACCTGCGCAGGTAAAGGCAAAGTTAAGCTCCAACTCTGACGCGGGGCGCGCGGAAGTTTATTGTCCAACATTTTCGCCGAAAAAACGCCAGAAATAATAATAAAAAAAAAAAAAAAAAACAAAGTGAGGAGGCAACATACCTTGCGTTTTTTGGTTTTTAAAGAAGGTGTCTTGCTTGGATATAGGAGTCGCGAGGAGGGATGATACTGCAGCGCGTTGTCGGTGAGCGGATCCTTTTCCACCGGTGATAATACAGCCTTAGAAATAAAGCCTTAGAAATAGTTTGGGAGGGAGGGAGGGACCGCTATTCCTGCTAGGGCAGGTTTACAACTGATGTCTTACACCCACTCCAGGAAACAAACCTGGGTAGGGACTGACGTGTTACGCCTCTTCTAATGACATTTTTTTTTCTTTCCACCTCCTTTTCTTCGCCGTGCAACACAGAGGAAGAAGCCCCCTGAAACGCACGCCACCTATCTTCACGGGAGGGGATAATTGAGGAGAGCCAAACGTGAGCATCTTCTGGGTTGAACGTGAAGTTTTCTCTCTCTCTCTCTCTCTCTCTCTCTCTCTCTCTCTCTCTCTCTCTCTCTCTCTCTCCCCCCCCATCTTACCGCTCCTCTTTGCTTTCCCTCTCTCTCTCTCTCTCTCTCTCTCTCTCTCCATCTCTTCTCTTTTTGAGTGAAACCAACTATGTCGGGCTTCGACGCGGAGCAAAGAACAGGCGACAGTGTGTTTTTTCCTCTCTCTTTCTCCTTGTGAATGTGTGTGCGTGTGCGTGTGTGTTAGTGTAGAAAAGGGGGAGAAACTTGGAGCGCGTTCACGCCGGCCCGCAATCATGTAAGGATTTTTTTTTATTTATATATATATATATATATATATATATATATATATATATATATATATATATATATATATATATATATATATATTTCTATTTCCACTCCGTTTAATTTGCAGAAATGGCAGGGTTGCTATACGGCAGGACGGGGAGGCTATTCCACATTTTCTTCATTATTGTAATTGGCTGCGACTGCAAAAGGTTTGGGGATGCTCGGCTTTTTATCTACGCTGCAAAAAATATCCGTATGGACATAGTCATTTAGTTAAAACCTTGTTGTTGTTGTTTTTGCTTAGAAATCAGTGGTGTGTGATGACAGCTCCACTTGGTTCCATTACACACGGGCGTTTTATTACATTGGCCATGATTTACTTCATGTCAAGAGTTAGATGTGCTGTAATGTGTTTTTTTTAAAGAAATTATTGGGAGAAAAATGAAAACAAAAAAAGCTTTTGGGAAACAGAATTGGCAGAATGTGTGTCCTCTGCTTTTGTGGGGAAAATTAACATTGCAAAGGTAAAAAAAAACCAACAACAACAAATCACTTTAGATGGACTTTTAGTTTGTTTTTGCAGAGTAAATCACTGTTGTTTTATGTACTTGCCTACATCACTGCCTTTGTCTGCATGTTAACTCCACATACAGTCACACTTTGGAGGGGGGAGAGAAATAACTGTATTCATTATTCTTTGCATCTCCTTCTTAGTCCATTCTTCAATTGCAGCCCCCTAACGAAAACCATCCAAAGTGAAGTGGGAGATCAGACAGCTTGCACAAAGTGTGTAACCCAGCAGTGACAGAGACGACCGCAGCCTCTGCCTCTGTAGGAATATTCCAATGATAGGCCACTAAAGGAGCTGGGGGAAAAAAAATACCATAAAGTACAATAAAGTGACGGTAAAGTTACTACAGAGAGCAGCAGCCGCACTGCGAGTCCCTGCAGGAATATTACAGGACTATCACCGGGGGTATTCCAGGATTATTACAGGGATTTTTTTTTTTTTCCCGTCCTGGACTCCACTTTAACAGGATGAATCTCGAATTTATTAAAGAAGTCAACCATCTCAGCCATGTCTGACTTGCCAGAGAGGGAGAGAGAGGGGAGAGAGAGGGAGAGAGAGAGAGAGAGAGAGAGAGAGAGAGAGAGATGGAAGCTCCACCTTTGCAGCTCTGTGATTGGTTATGTAAATAAAGCATTATTTTGTGTCCTGTCTGTCCTCCTGCAGTTCGCCACTGTATGGCTAATTAAATCATCAATCAAGGGGCTGAACTGGTTGTTGCCCCCCCCCCTCCCTATACCACCCACCACCCCGCCCCCCCCCAAAAAAAAAAGAAAAAAAGAAAGCCAATCAGATGCAGCTAAAAGACATCTCAGACCAACAGAATCGTAGGTAGCTTTCTGGTAGGAATTTGTATATAAACGGTTTGATTTTTTACTGTTTTTGTGTAACACCACTTATGTTTTTTATTATTATTATTATCATCATACCATTAACAGTACTAATCATTTGTATTTTTATTATAATCATTACAATTATCATCATCATAGAAGTATTCCATAACTTGTCTGCATGGATCCGGAGGACTCAAATGCCAAATGGAGTTTTTTTGTTTTGTTTTTGGTAAGTTTACTTTTTTTTCTCTTTAGTATATGAATCATTTCCATCATGCAATGTGGTCTTTTTTTGTCTCTTCTTCTTCTTATCAAAAAAAAACAAGAGGAGGGAGGTCAGACGCTCCTGTTTTTCCTCGGGTCGGAAGTGGATCCAGTCCTGGGTGAATTATTGTCATGCGTAATTTACTGCCACGGTGCTTGCATGTAAACGAAGCAGTCCGGCACCCTCTCTCTCTCTCTCTCTCCCACACACACACACACACACACACACACACACACACACACACACACACACACATTTGAACCGTAGCTCCAACTCTGTGTCCCATTCACCCAAGCGAGTTTGGAGTGGCAACTCTCGCCTTCTATTTTTTTTTTTTTACACACACACACACACACACACACACACACACACAGGCTCTCCTTCGTGGGGCTCCACATATTCACCGTGAAAATGGATTACAGTCGGTGTGTGACCTATAGGGGGACCTTGTGCTTAATGAATATATTGATTTAAATGGGGGGGGGGGGCACTTTTAGTTTCACATTAAAAGTGCAACGTGTTGATGCACTGTGCGAGTGAATTAACTATTAAGGCAATTTGTAATGTTTGGGAGAAATTGTTATTCACGAGGTTGATTGTCAACTAAAACATGCTGACCGATTTGTAATGATTGAAATCATTTGGAATGAATTGTGTGTTTTTTTCATTATTGTATTGCTCGGTGCATGTTGTTCTCTCTTCTGTGTTTGTATGTGTTTTTAATTTTTTATTTCTCTGAATAAAGATTTGAAGCTTTTTTTGCAGCACACTATCTGCCCCGGCTTTTTTTTTGTGAAGTTGAAATGTTGCCCCAGAAAAGAAGAAAAAAAAAAAATCAATAAGTGGAAATTCACTTGGGTTTAATGGTTTTTAATGTCCAACACCTAAATTGGAGCTGTGCAGTTCTGCAGCTGTCTGCCTCAGGCATGACTACTGATTACCAAGATTATAATCCTAATTTTCTCTCTCGCTCTCTGCCTCAGTGGGTGTGTGTGTGTGTGTGTGTGTGTGTGTGTGTGGGCCATGTTTAGTTTCTTTGACACAGTAAAAAACAGATTGACTGCAAACACAGCGGTGCAGTGGGTTGTACT